>NC_048599.1:60257509-60307509 GCF_003668045.3 Cricetulus griseus | reverse complement strand
CCGGGGGGAAAAATCAAACAATGGGGCTGAGGCGGTGGCTGAGTAGGGCAAGTGCCAGCCATGTAGGCTTAAGGACCTAAGTTTATATCTCCAGCACCCAGAAAGCCAGGCAAGGTAGCATGATTCTGTAACATCAGCACCAGAGCGGGAGGGATAGGGTAATTGACCAGCCAGTCTAGCCAGCTGGCAAGCTTCAGACTCAATGAGAAATACTGTCTGAAAAAATAATACTGTGGAAAACGTTAGAGGAAGATATCCAGTGTCAATCTCTGGCCTCCACATAGCATTCATGCACATATGCACACATGTACAAATGCACACACACAAATATACATACCCACACACAATACAACACTCAACACACACACACAGACAAATCTTCACTACAAATTCAGTGTGGTGAACTTGAAGTTATGCCACATAACACCAAATAGTTTTTTGGATTTAGGGATTTGGTTCTAGGGTGGTTTTATTGTTTGTTTTTTAAAAGAGGGCATTGTGGAGGACCTTTATTCCTGTGTTTTACACTCTTAAGATCTTTGCATTTTGTACTCATCCAGTATTACCTTCATCATTTGAAAAGGCCATGAAGATTTCTTTTTGTAAAATTATGTGTCTAGAGGTGTATCTGTGTGTGAGTATGTATGTGGGTGTCCTTGGAGGACAGGAAAGATCCTCTGGTTATAAATCAGCTGGTGTGGGTGCTGGGTACCAAAGTGATTCCTCTGAAGAGTAGTGCATGCTGCTAACTGTGGAGCTGTCTCTCCTGCCGCTCCAGAGTTAAAGTACGTCATAACAGCAATCAGAAATTTCCAGACTTAAAATTTTGTCATTGAAGAGTATATGTGCAATTGTGAGTTATGGGGGGAAAAGGTGTGAACTTCTTGAAGAAATGTAACAAATCTTATTTTTTAAAATTCCCATTTCCAGAAACATTATTCCAACATGGACTTAACAATAACTAAGTATGACACGGAAGGCCGTCAACTGAAAAAAACTAAAGTAACTAAAGAAGTAAAGAGAAGATTCCAGATGCACATCCTGTACACACTGGCTAAAGTCTTGCAGCTGTGTCAGATAGAGGATCAACTTTTTTTGAGCTTCCTGACAGCCTGGGTAGCAGGAGTGGGGGAGGGGGAGACAACTGGATCTATCAGCCTGGTGACAGGAAACCAGTGGTTGAGAAGGCACCTGCTGGCTTGGGCATCAGCACCACATTCTGAGACAGTCCTCCAGGACAGTCTAGAAGAAAAACACGTCTTACATCTCCAAACACAAGTATGTTATTGAAACTTGGAGGCCCAGTTTCAAGTACCAAAATTAATAACTGTTAGGACAAAGTGAGTTACTGAAAGCCAGAAAACATGCAAGTGATATAGAAACTAAAATAAAATGTTCTCAACATCATTGCCGGATGAGTTTTCAACCACTGTTTCCTGTATAGAGATGATTTATTGTCATTTGCTTTCCATGATTTACTTTCTTTACAGATCCTGATCTCTTAAATATTAGCAAACATTTTTGCACATGCACACTGAAATCATTATAACCTGACATTTATATATGCCTATAAAACATATTTTGTTCCAACTGTTTTCATTAGAAAAAATGTGGGTTGCTGAACACTGACGCCTACATATTTTATTTTGAAGGGGGGAAAAGGGGCTGAGATATAAAACCCATACATTTGCTCCTAACACCAACTGGGAATTAAAAACCACAATGTAGCCTTGACTTCTACTAAGGCATTGCTCAAGGAGTCTGTGGCTGTTTGCTGGGAAGCCTATTGCTTTTGCAGAAGACATAAGTTTGGTCCCCAGCACCCACATCAGCATCCCACAGTCTCATATTACCTCCAGCTCCAAAGGATCCAATGCTATCTTCTGCCCTCCATAGTCACCCACGTTCATGTACACACACACACACACACACACACACACACAATTTAAAAATAAAATAAAACCAGACATGGTAGTATCCATCTTTAATCCCAGCACTCAGCGGGCAGAGACAGGCAGATCTCTGTAAGTTTGAGATCAGCCTTATCTACACACAAAGTTCCAAGCTAGCCCAGTGTTACAGAGTGATATTTCATCTCAAAATAAATTAAATAAAAGCTTAAAAATAAAAGGTTAGAGAACAGAACCTGGACCTGTAAGGTTGTCACCTCGTACTTGTGCACAGATACAAACCCCAGAGAGCCTCTGATTGAAAGGTCAGGGAGCAGTGCGCACACTTACATGGTACCAGGAATCATCAGGAACTATTTGTTCTGGTTCATGGAAAATCAAAGGGGAAAAACTAGCTTAAAATTAACTTGCACTTTGGAAGGCTAAAATCCACATTTATTTCCCGTTTCTTCTTTTCCAAATTATCTCAGCCTACATGCATTGCTCTTCTATCAAATCCCTAGCCAGTCATCTTCATTTCTTACTCAATAAAATAGTGTTTCCCTGTCCTCTTCACTGTGTCCTTAACTGTGGACATCCCACCATAACAAGGATGAAAACTGCTCACATCTGTGGAACACCTGACAGGCACTGTTCCAAGCATTTACCTTCAACCCCATGAAGTTTCATTACCTGCACTAACAGAATGAAGGAACAAAGAACTGCTTAAAGGTCTCATGCTAGTCAAGGCTGAGCAAGGACTAAAATACCAGCAATTTGAACCCAGAAACTATCATGCTTTGTTCTCTTCTGGTTTGGTTTGGTTTGGTTTGGTTTGGTTTGGTTTGTTTGGTGGTTTGGTTTGATTTTTTGGTTTCTTTTGGTGGTTTGGTGTTTTGGTTTGTTTTGGTAGGTTTTGTGGTTTGGTTTGTTTGGTTTGATGGTTTGGTTTGGTTTTTTGGTTTTTTGGTGGTTTAGTTTGGTTTGGTTGGTTTGGTAAGGTCTGGTTTGTTTTGTTTGGTGGTTTGGTTTGGTTGGTGGTTTGTTTTGTTTTGTGGTTTGATTTGGTTTGGCTATTCTCAGCAGCAACTGCATCAGGACTCTCTACAAACTCAGAGTCATCTACAGGGAGAGCCTTAGTTCAAGTCAATGTGCTCTGGAGAGATGTCCTAAGGCCTCTATAACAGCTCAACTCCATGTGTTCCAGAGAGACCTCCTACAGCCTCCAAAATAGTTCTGGAGAGACCTTCTAAGGCCTCTATAACATTTCATTTCACTCCCCTTTTGGAGAATTTCCATGACCAAAAAGTATTCATGTGTAATAAAATGCTAGTATGTATCCCATGTTATGGTTTTTCAAGGAAATATTTCCCCAAGAGTATACCCACAAAATACCACAATACTAGTCATGTAAAATCTTCATGAAGAAATTATTTTATATGTCAGTGTGGTGGTTAAGATGAAAATGTCCCCCATAGATGCATAGGGAGTGAAATTATTGGAAGTGTCGCCTTCTTGATGGAAGTGTTTCACTAGGGGTGGGTTTTGAGGTTTCAGAAGCTCAAGCCAGGCCTAGGGTCTCTGTCTCTCTCTGTCTCCTCTCTCTCTCTCTCTCTCTCTCTCTCTCTCTCTCTGTCTGTCTCTGTCTGTGTCTCTCCTCTCTCTCTCTCTCTCTCTCTCTCTCTCTCTCTCTCTCTCTCTCTCTCTCTCTCTCTCTCTCTCTCTCTCTCTCTGTCTCCCCTGCCTGCAGATCTGGATGTAGAACTCTAGGCTGCTTCTCCATCACCATGTCCACCTGCACACTGCCATGCTTCCCGACAAGGACGATGGGCTAAACCTCTGAACTGTAAGCCAGCTCCAATTAAACATTTTTTCCTTGTAAGATTTGCCATGATCATGGTGTCTCTTCACAGCAATAGAAACCCTAACTTAGACATTCAGTAAAAGTCCTTTTCTGAAAATACTCGGGGATGGGGGTGGGGGGCCCTGCCTTTGATGGAAAGGAACCTCCAAAGACTTCTTGTTACTAAATAGACAATCTGCCATGCCCCGTGGGAATAGTTCTCATATTCAAGATCTCTATCGCAAATAGTTTGTTTTGAAAAACTTCAATACTTGTTATAGTTTTGGATTACCAGTGCTTTAAGGATTTAAAAGAGAGAGATTAATATAGTGGGCTGCTGTGGCCTCTCTGATGTGCTGGGTGTTTGGGGAACACAACTCAACTAAAAACACATTTTTTAAAACACACAGATTTTCATTGATCTCTTTTTTTTTTTTATTCTATGCTATTCTACAAAAGAGAGATTGTTCCCAAAGAACAGGCTTTGATGAGAGTTCACTGGAACTGGCCATCGTCCAAGTTTGGTTAGGATCTGGGATACCCCCCAGATACTCTGTGTGTTTCTGAACTTTACATGTGAGAACATGTCAGTAAAATGGTAAAATATGACTAAGCTATGATTTTCAAGTTTAACCCAAAATTTTGGTTGACATAATTAGCTTAAAATATTAGGAGAAAAGGGATGTTTGAAACTAATTTCAAATAAGTTTGAAACAAGAGAATTTTGGTGAACATAAAACATGGACAAAAGCATGCTCGTTACTGTCACCAGTTACTTCTCAAGGGCATTCTCCAGGAAGCCCCTGCAGTACTGGCAATTCACACCCGGCTACCTGCTTTAAATGGCAATACTGTCTAAACACCCCAGGATGACCAGTAGGTGGCACCACTATCCTGCTCCATCTCCAAAGGTACTTCGTATTGCCTAGAGGGGGCCCAAGGAATCATCAATACCTCAAAACATAGGTACCGCACTTAACATTTAACAAATGAACAAAGACAAAACTTAGAAAACACTTAGAATTCTACCTATAACTACATACAGTAATAAGTCAACAAAGGCTATCTTATGCAACTAATTGTTATGTTTCTTTGTTGGTCTGTGGCAGGGTCTCACCTGTAACCCATTTGGCCTGGAACTCACTGTGTAGCCTCAGCTGGCCCCAAACTCTTAACACTCTTCCTTCTTCAGCCTCCCAAGTGTGGGAACAGTACCTAGCTTTGCCCGTGTGGTAGTCTGAATAAAAATGTTCCCATAGGCTCATGTGTTTGAATAGTTTTTGACAAATTATAGGGCTTTGTTATTTGTTTATTTATTTTCATTTAGAGCTTTTGCTCACAGGACTTTTGAAGTGACCTGACTTCACTTATACACTCAGCCAAAGCTTCTGTACCAGCCAAATTCCACTGTCCCTAGGCAGTGGTACTGTTTGGGTAGTTTAGGGGGTTGGCCTTACTAGGGGAAGTCATGTCTCCAAAGGTGGGTGTTGAGGTTTCCAAGCCACATGCCATTCCCAGTTCACTCTCTCTGCTTCTTGCTTTGGGTTTGAGATATGAGTTCTCAGCCGTTCCTGATGCTCTATCTGCCACCTGCTACCACGATGCCCTGCCATGATGGACTATTATCCCTCAGAAACCATAAGCCCAAATAAATTCTTTCTTTTACAAGTTGCCTGGTCATGGTGTTTCATCACAGTGGTAGAAAAGTAACTGAGACAAGCCAGCTCAACATAGTCTGGGATGTTGACTCTGTCTGAGGAAAAGCATCATTCCAGATCACCGTACAGAACTGAGGTGGCTTCTCAATCTTATTGTCATAGGTGTCTTCAGAAAGGACACAACAGGAATCCTTCCTGCCTCGTCTTATGTAATCTAGTTATCTTAGAATGAAAGCACCACCCACACCCTCTTCAAAATGTCATGCCCATAGGCTTATCTATACTTGCATGCACAATGGGACTCAGCAATGACTCAAGATTCCCCACGCTATGGAATTTGGATGGTACAGGAGCTTTGGCTGAGTGTATAAGTGAAGTCAGGTCGCTTCAAAAGTCCTGTGAGCAAAAGCTCTAAATGAAAATAAATAAACAAATAACAAAGCCCTATAATTTGTCAAAAAAGCTCCCAGGATGTTCAAAGCCAAAGGATCCTGCACACTAGACAGAATGCACATCACTTACTGTCTAACCTAAAGTGTTGAGGATTGTAAGAGATTTTTACAAGTCAGTCCAGCCTATGACAATGCAGCATCTCTAGTTAGCACATTCACCGAGACTTGTGTGATGTCTGAGTCTACTCTGAGCAGTGGGCATTTTATTTACCTGGAACACTGTTGTTGGCTCTGTTTGTGGCTGGCAGGGTTGAGGAGTAGGCAGTTCTGCCCATTCCTTCACTCTCATTTCCAACATATCACAGACTCGGGTGGGTCCCAAAGAACATTTTAAATGCGTTTTCTTTGCCTTGCACTCTGCCTTGGCAGCCTCTTGCTTCATATCATAACCTGCTCCAAAACTCACAGCCCTTTCCCTCTGTAAACTGACAAAGGGTTAACTCAAGTGTTTGGAGAGTGATGGGCTCCTGTGTTCATCTAAAGAGCGATGTTCCAGAACATTCTTCACGACTTGGAGAAAAGAGAAAAAAGGGAAGGCATGGCATGCCTGGCTTTGGTGACTGGACAAATGTTGTCATGTGCTCCTGCTCTGAGCGCCAGCACAGATCCCAGCCACACAGAGAATGTCCCAGTCTACCTGGAAATGGAGGCCACTAAGGCAGAAACACATCCATTAAAACGACAGGTGACTAGAGTAACTTTGTGTGACAAGAAGCAGTGTGCCAGGAATGTACAAGGAGCTCAGCAGGTCTCGGCCCCTTCTTGCCCTTTGCCAGTCACCTCTGGACAGTGCATGGTCCCTGCGATCCTGCCTGGCACACCTATGGTTCCAACTGGCACCACCAAGGCTAAAACTTCTTCAGGAAATTAAGCTCCAGAATCAATCTCTGACATTGGTCACATAAGATCCTTTCCTAGGTGCCAGCCAATAAGAAAAAGACCCAGAGAAGGTGAGAATAATCCAGCAAAAGGATGCTGTGGACACTCAGGTTTCTTCATGGGGACAGAGGAGAGCAGGACTGGTACAACATCTGAACCTCCCCAGCTCTGCTCTGAAGAGAAGCAATCTGTAATTCTCTCCTTTTGGACTAGGTGGTTCTCAATGGATCTTCCTCAGCCTCTCTCTGCCTTCTTTACAATTCTTTCAAGAGGCTTAAAGCCTTATAAGGAAGGAGCAAAGGCAGATACAGAGAGATGGACAAGAGAGGGACAGAGGAGGGAAGAAGGAACAGGAGGAGGGAAGGAGGGACAGAGGTAGGGGAGGAGGGAGCAAGGGAGGGAGGGAGCACTGAGACATGAGTGAAAGTTGGGGAAAGAAAGCATGAGAAGAAAAGAGAGGGAGACTTCTTTTAAGGTAGAACAGCTTCCTTTGCCAGAGTTGGGGCAATGTTCTGCTTTTTTCTGTCAGCAAAATGTAAATGTATACAGAATGTTCCCAAGTGATTCTTTTTAGGTGCTACAAATTATGATCAATTTCCATAAAGTCTAACAAAAAATAGAATATTAATGGGGGATGATAATTTGATCAGGAACTTGAGAAGTATGTGAGCTAATGGGAAGGGAAACCTGCCATCAGTAAATAGAATGAAATGAAAGAAAGGAGCCGCCCCACAAAAGGAGATGACATGTATGTCTGGGTACCAGCTGTGCTGCCAACCCTGTGGCCTTAAGTAGTCACCTCACATTAACCCTAAGTTACCCCACTGAGGATTACTTAAACTCCAAACAAAAATAGCTTATGTGGGAAATGTTTAGCAACTATAAATCCCAACTATCAACCACACGTATCACAATTATTTTCCTAAAAGCTGGACTCCTCGACTCACATCCCCAAGCTACCAAGTGTTTAGCATCATTTTACCGATGTAAAGCAGGCATTACAGAGTTGTGAATTATACTCTGGCTTGAATAAAATACAGAAAAAAATAATTCATTATCCACATCTTTATCTTTGGCTTTTAAATGGAGGGCTTAATCCCCTCACACAACACAGCAAAGCCTGTTACCCTATGAAAGGAAAGCATGAACCCTCAATTTCAGGACTAGTTAAAAGTGATTAAAGTGAAGACACTTTATAATTTCCTGTGTAAGGATGTGCGCCTAAACACAATTAGAGCCTCTGAATAAGAGCAGGTGGGTTAGGCTAATTTATGGAATGCTGTAGAGACAACCCTGGGTAAGAAGCCGTGGAGGAGAAAAGAGGAAGAATGGTCCAGTGTGTGCACAGCAGCTAAGCACTTATGGTTCCTGCAGTGGGTCTCAACAGGAAGGAACAGAGCGGAGCCCTGGCCCCCCGAAGCCCTGCCCCCCCCAGTCCTGCACCCCCCAGCCCTGCCCCCCCCCGAGTCCTGGCCCGGCATTATGGGCATTGTGCATTATGTCTGCTTGGCACAGTAGCCCTTGAAACCATGGTCCAAGCAGCTAGGGCCAGGCTGTGTGCCTCCCCTCAGTTCCCAGCTTAATTTATATGATAATTAGAGTCTGCTGCCAGAAGCAATAGCATCTGCCAAGAGTAAAGTCCTAGTAAAACCAGACCGACGACATGTGCTGCCTGCCACAGACACCATCGGAGTGCTGACTAAGAGCTTTCTTTTATCTCTTTTTGAAGCCAGAAAGTGCTATTCGTGTTATTACTAGCAGGGAATTTTTTTAACAGTCCTCCGCTGACAGCACTGATTTAACACATGCACAAAACAATAGTGCTTGCTTCACGCTACTTAATAAACCTTTGGGCTGAGTGACTTCCAGCTTTCTTGCTGGCTGGATTTTATGGTCTGGTAGCTCCTCAACAGTCTAGTATATAAGCCAGAGAACCAATGTAAAGATGATGTGAAAGAGGCCATGTTTGTGCCCCTGCAGACGAATTTGATGAATGAGGCACACTCCATGACCACAGGCTCAATGAAAGATGCTTTGGCCCGCTTTACCCCCTGAGCTTAAACACAACAATAAGCCTCTGGGGAAGGATCAAGCCAAGTGCCTGGTGCTTGGCCTAGCCCTCCCTACACCTCATTTTCCCAAAACATCTGCCAGACCAAGAGGTAAATATCCTAACCACCTGTTTAAGCTGGAGCTTCTCAGGAAAGGATCGATTCACTTTTCAAACAAGTGAATACCACGGGTAAGCAGCCTGAAATGAAATGACATGTGCAACCAAGAGAGGCACTTTGCCTAAGAGACTCAACTGATCATGTTAAAGGAGGCATAAGCAGCAGTGTTAACAGCACTCTCCCGGAAGGCAGGAGGCGTGGGGGATGGGCAAGTCCCTATGTTCCTCAGGGTCTTGGTATTAGCATCTGCAATGTCAGAAGTAATGATGGCTGTGCCACCTACCTGTGAGGTTGGCATGAAGATAGTATCCCAACTGTGGGAAACATAAAGAATAGATTTGAAACATTCTTACCACACGCAGGGAGACAATAAAGTGAGGTGGTGGCTGTGTTCATTAGCTGGATTTAATCTTCTGTGCACACACACATCAGAACATCGCATTGTGTCAGTGAGGTATACAACTTGTTATTTGCCACATCAATTAAATTTTAAATTTGCAGAAGGATGCACAGTCTGAGAACTATGATGTAATTATAAAAAATAAATAGAATAGTTATACTTTACAAATGGCGTATTTTTTTTCACTCTGATTCAAGGATTTTAGCAAGTAGCCTTCTCCATGTATTATTCCGAACATTCCATTTACTGTGAGTTATCTTTGGAAATTCCACAACCTGGGGTGGTTAAGAATACAGAAATCGAAATGTCAAACTTTAGGAAGTGTGGGATTTGTCTAAAGACTTTAAATGAATGCCTAAAGTCTACCAAACATTATGAAACAAAGTGGTCCAAATTCAGTCTGCAATGGCTGATCAAGTCCCTGCATTTGTGCACACGGCATGCCAAGCTCTGATTAGGCATAAACTCATTTTTAATGACATAAGTCAACCAATGAAAAGTTGAAGACAAATCTAATGTGAGGTAGGTAGAGACTCAGTCACTCACACACATCTGTTTCTTTTTAGCCCATTGTTTGCTGCAAGTTTTATAGTAAGATGCACTGTCAGTATTTATATTTTCCCATCAAACAGAGTCCTAGAAGAGCACAGTCTAGGTCTCTTAGACTGTCATCTTGCTCCTCTGTAGGCACCGTTTCTCTAGCAGTCCTGTGTCCGTGTTTTAACCTCTTCTCCTGAGTGCATGTGGTAGCCATGCCATTTGCAAAGGAGCTCCCTGGCTCTCTGGGGTGAGACCCAGGAGCACTGCTGACCACTGCGCCTTGATCCCCTCTTCCAGCCACTCACTGTGGCTGCCAAGCCCCAGACAAACCCTGTGGCATCTGGTGCCCATATGTTCCCCTTCTGCTGGGTACCTCTGTTCCTCTCAGAATGGCATCTCAACCTCTACCTGCAATGTTTTCTTTCTTGCCTACTACCTTCCATAATTTATCCTTCAAAACCTTCATTACTTTATATATCCATTAGTTACATATTTTGTCTTTTGTCCCCTACTTAATTTTAAATTCTTAAAGGAACAGATTTAGTTTTATCATCTTTTAAAAATTATTTATTCTTATTATTGTGGGGTGTGTCTGTGTCTGTGTGTGTGTCTGTAAGTATGTGTGTATCTGTGTGTATGTGTATCTGTGTGTGTGTGTCTGTGTGTGTATATGTGTGAGTGTGTGTGTGTGTGTCTGTGTGTGTATCTGTGTGTGTGTGTGTCTGTGTGTGTATATGTGTGAGTGTGTGTGTGTGTGTGTGTGTGTGTGTGTAAGCATGCTTATGCCTCAGCACCTGTGTGAAGGTCAAAGAACAAATTTTGAGAGTCAGTTTTCTCCCTCCACTGTGGGCTCCTGGGATTGAATTTAGGTCATCAGGCTTACAAAACTAATGCCTTACCCAATGAGCCTTCTCACTGGCCCTTAATTTTATTACCTTTTATAGTTAATATTACCACACTATTATCATGACAGTGGGTAGCCGTCTCACACGCTATCTCAGTCTCCACAGACCATCAAGAGCACTGTTATCCAACCTTTGCTTGAGCAACTTGCTGAGAACATTTTCTGAAGGATGAGTTTAGGTCATGTTGGTTGTATACAATTTCATAAAATGTAAAAATTAAATGAACAAAAATAGAAATGGTGCAACTGCTACTTCTCAATTATATTTAAGTACTAAAAGCTGACTCAATCAATAAAAAAATAGATTTTTCTGTTTCTACTTGTCATTGCTTATCTGAACCTTAGATCCTAAGAAAGGCAGCAAAGAAGAGATCAGCTGTAATCCTCAAAATGCCAAGTACTTTAGTGAGGATGTAATTAGCTGAGGATTCCTTGAAACACAGTATAGAGGTGGTACAGGGCTCACACATAAAAGAAAATAAATACTTTTAATGGATCATTTCAAGAAATGAAAAACAAGTTGCAACAGCTAAATATGATTCTCACCAATGACTCCATTGTATAATAAGGTAGAAAACAACATCTTGCAAAACTTATTATCAGAGAACAATAATCAGAATTATCATTTTGAAAAAAGGCTAAATGTGAAACGTGTACATCAGGAAATATACGTTCTACTTAAGAAAGACAGACAGATTTTTGAAAAACCCCTTGATAAATAATGTTCCAAGATAGAAACTACTAATAAATATTTGAAAACACATTCAAATTCTCTAGAATCCAAAATGTAAATTAAGGCATGACACCACCTTGAAACTGCCAGATTGAAAAAATAAAATGAATGCTACCACTGCAGGCACAGATATAGCTCTCTAGACACTGTTAGTGAGACTACAGATTAAAAAGCTCCCTGGAGGCCAATTTGGTACAACATTACCAAACCCTTTACCTGTCTACTCCAAGCAATTCCACTTAAGAATATATCCTGACAATAAAGGCTATAATTCCAGCACTTGGGAGGCTGAGGCAAGAAAAGCAGCATTTCAAGCAATCTGAGCTACATAGTAAGACTCTGGGTCAAAAAAAAACTAAAGGCTGGGATGTTAACTAGGTGATAGATACAAGGTTTATCTCTAGTACCAATAATTATAATAATATATCCCAAGAAAATAATTATATAAATATGTGCTCATCCTATCATAACTTATAACAACAAAAACATTGAACATAACAAGATATGAACCAAGTAGAATCATTTGACAGTCATATAACAGCATAGTATTAAATCATCCATTGTCTGCTTTTAAATATTTTATTTTTACTTTATATTTGTATGTATGCCTTGGGGATTGCACATGTGTGCAAGTGCTCTTAAATGCCAGAGGTGTTGTATCCCCTGGAGCCAGAGTTACACATGGTTATAAGCTGCCCTACATGAGTACTCAGAACCCAGCTCTGCATCTTATTAAATCCAAGAGTGAGACTATAAAATACATGCAAGAATACAACCTAGGCTTTAAAAAAATAATAAGAAACACCAAAGAAGAGAATGAAGTAAAAGAGGAACAGAGGAAAGGAAATAGTAAAGGGTGTGTATGTCTGTGTGTGTGTGTGTGTGTGTGTGTGTGTGTGTGTGACTGTGTCTGTATACATGTCTGTCTGTGTATGTATCTGTTGGTGTGTTCATATGTGTGTGTATCTGTGTGTGTGTCTGTGTGTGTATGAGTCTGTGTGTATGTGTCTGTGTGTGTCTATGTTTGTGTGTGTGTATGTGTGATGTGTGTCTGTCTGTACATGTGTGTCTGTGTGTATACATATGTGTATATCTGTGTATGTGTTGTATGTGTGAGTATATATGTATGTGTGTGTCTGCGTGTGTACATATGTGTGTCTCTGTGCATGTGCATATGTGTATATATGTGTCTTGTGTGTCTCTGTGTGTATTGTTGTGTGCCTGTCATGTGTGTGTCTGTGTCTGTCTCTGTCTCTGTCTGTGTCTGTGTTGTATGGCGGGGGGATGAGTTTGGGGGGCACTTGTATTTTTCTAAGTTGCCAAGTTCGCTAAACCATCATTTTTACTCTGCAGATAAATCTGAATGGTGACTATAATTACATAAGTATTGACAACTGGAGAGAAATCTCTCAATAAATTTGCCTTCTTTACTTTCTGAAATGGTTATCTGCTATTTCAAGTTAGACAAAAGGGAATTTCTGTTTCTATTACAAAGTGAATCTAGTTATAAAGAGAAAGAAGAAGAAACGGAAGAGTGTGAAGGAGGAAGGGAGGGAGGGAGAGGAAGGATGAAAGAGGGGAATGGGGGGGAGGAGGAAGGGAAGGGAGGCCCAAGAGCAAGGACGGGGCAGGCAGGGAGAGACAGAGGGGCAAAGCCTCTGCATACCCAGAAACCCTTTCAAATGTTCAGTGCTTCTGTGTGAGGAGCCTAAAACAGCATCCCACAGAGTTGATGCTGGAATCAAGTGCTAGCACCCTCCTGAATACTTGATGTATCCCATGATCTGGGATGAATAACAGTCACATTATCAGACCACACCCAAGAAATGATGCTGAGATGCTCTGGCCTCGGGAGGTGAACAGAGATCCAAATGACATGGAGCCAGCAGCTCTAACATGAAGGAGCACAGCCTGCTCTTCAACTCCAGATTCATCTTTTGTCTCCTAGCTTAAGGAAGGGAAAAGCCTGTAACAGCACAATGGTAAAAGTAAATAAAGAAAAGAAAAACAAGTAGACAGATCCCCATCCTGCTAGACAGACGTTGTGTTGTGAGTAACTCTAAAAGGGTTTGTTCTCCCTACCTCTTCATGTACCGTAAAGGTAAAATCAAGAGCATCCTTTCTTCTCCAAGACTACACACGAGGGTCCAGTGATGCCAAATTTCAATTGTCATCCTTACCCATCAGTATCAAGATCTATATAAACATTACCACAGAACTTTTTCTTCATGTTAGAGCCATCTAGAAATTTACTGAGGCCTATTCTGTAGCATTAGAAAACTAGAATTTTGATGAAAATGCTTTTGAGAGGGATAACTCATTGTTCATGAACACTGCCTATGTCATTTTGTTCTCTGGAGCCATGACAATCACTATCCAAGTGTGCCTGTGCACTTGTACCAGGCTAGTCCAGACCACGATGTGCTGTGAAGCTCACATGCTACATTTCAGAGACAATGCAAAATAGACATAAGACATTTACATATTTGGGGTATGTTGTGCTAAATATGATTTCAATAGTTTCTTTCTACCTTCTTAACTATTGGGAGATTTCAAACGATGCAGTGTTATTCCATTTGTGGGGGGATGGTATTGATCTAGGACTAGTTACTTTGCCATGTCAGGATTCTTAGTGGTGTCCCTCACACTCTACAGTCTCACCCTAGTTCCTAGATAACAAGTCTTCATCAGTGGCATCTTCAGGGGGGTCTATAAAACTGTCATCAGTTACCTATTTTCCACCAAGGGACTCTGGTTGCCATAAAGTTCCAGCTCGACTGTGATCAGTCATCAGTGTCCATGGTCTTTTTTTAGTATATGTGCTGCCGAAGTGTGCACACTCCATGGTCTTTTATCCCTCATGCTTTTTGTTCATGGTCTTTTATGCCACATATGCTTGAGTGACAGAGAGGACTGATGACTGAATGTGTATCTTTCCATTTGGGGTCCAAACTCCATTATCAGAGGGTAAACACACTGAAGTGCCTCCTTAACCATCCCTTGTGAAACTCTGGAACTCCCTCTGTCCCTAGCAGGAAATGCTCATCATCCTGCATCTGCCCAGAGGTGAACTCTCGATCTGTTACCATGGTTTCCAGAAAAGAAACAGCAAACCAAAGTTGTTTGTTTGTTTGTTTTCTATTTGAAGAAATGAGCTCAAGGTACAGGGAGAAGGTGAGGCGGTGGCTTCACGACATCCCCACTGCCCCAAGCTTGTCCTCATCTGTATCACTTCTGTGGTTTCAGGATGCCTCCAAACAGTCCGGGCAATATCCTCAAAGGCCAACCACAACAAAAAGGGAAGCAACAGAGACACATGTCAGCCAAGTTCTTTTCATATGAGAAAACTTCTGCTTTTGTCGTATTATACAGAACTGCCTCTCGTGCCATCCCCATTTACAAGGCATAGTGAGGTGCTTTCCCTAGGAATGTGACTGCTTCAGAATTTTGGCAAGAGGAGGGTACGGTAATGGATTAGGGTGGGAGGCTGCAGGTATCTACTGTAACCGTATCTTTACCAATACGCTTGCACATCTTTAAGAGAGAGAGGTGTTAAGTGTCAAGAGAGAAAGAAGTTACAGAAGATTCCAGCAGAATCCACAGTATTAGTGTTGGACACAGAACAAGGAAAATGGAAGCTTTGACAACATAATATATATGAACTCTTCCGTTTTATTAAACAACCATGTGTTTAAATAGTCCTTCAAGTAGCTTTCCACATGTATCTTTGTTGATAGTAAAAACACAGTCAACCAGCCAATAATATTCGCTGAAAGTTCAGCTCAGATCTTATCAACCAACTGCCCTGAAAATTTCACTGGCCATTCACGGGCTGCTATTTAATATGGCTCAATTGTACTGATACAATTTTATTCCCCTTTATTTACTTCTATCCAACAGGACAAGCGCATACCCAAAAACACTACAGTTTTGTTCCAAGGCATTTGCAAACTTCTAAACTCTGTCCCTGATCTCTGTAATGTCAAATCTACTAGAGCTGACCAGAGGTGATGCTGCAACAAGAACCACTGTGTTTGCCACCCAGAGGCAAGCGCTACTCCAGAGGTCTTTTCCTTTAATGGATACTGAAATGTGGTTTTTCAGATCACACAAGTATGGAGGCACAGCCAAGGTAGGTAGGGAATAAGCATACTGCCCAGGTGCCAATGATATGCCCTCAGCTTGGGAAACATTCTAAGTGACTCATGTCCAAAACAAGCCTATTCACAGTTTCACCTCAGCAAAACTCAGGTTTCTAAAACCTGTGAATCTCTGTGTCACTGGGCAGAAAGTCCAAACTTCACATGGTTAGTCCACAAGTGCTACTGATCTTCCATTCTCTGAGGTGGCCCAAGCTGGCCCTTCCCAACAGCACAGTCTTTCTTGCTCCTGCTCTCATTTGAGCCAAATGAAACCCTACTTGAAGGGTCAATGTGAGCTTCAGCTTCCACAAGCCTTCCCAGACCTCTCTGCTGCAATTATTCTCCATTTTGATATTCCCTGTTTGAGACGAATTAAACACTCTTTTTGCTGTGTCTATTGGTGTTTCTTTCATCCTTTACATTACCACAAGTCCCATCCTTTTTCCCAAGATCAAAAGTTTGAGTCTATACCTCACTTTCCATTTTGAGGTTCACACATAGAAAATATGCTGAAATCTGATTGTATTTAATTAACTCTGAACTTTTTCTATTATTGAAGAAGTAAAAGTAATATAAGACCAGTCATGAACCATGACTCCAAAATAGTAACAGCTCAATGTTTCAATTCTGAAGCCCTGACAAATATCTAAAGGGCTGCCCTTTGCCTTGGGAAAGAAAGGCTGGTCCCTAGGCTATACAAAGTGTTAGTGGTCCCCTGTGCAGCCCAAGCATCCCTGCAAAAACTCAGCAACAGAATCCAAGAAGACAGGAAGGCTTATCCATCTGGAGAGGGTGAAGAGATGTTCTAAACCAAAAATAGGAGTCAGGATATTTGTGCCACTACCAGGCGAGTTCACATTTTAAATGCAGCTTTAAGCAGGAAGGGTAACAGCCATTTCTGTGGCTGGTGAGCAAAGTTCCCAGAGTTCTCTTGGGAAACTGAGGCTGTGCTGGGAAATCAGCATCTGCTTATGATTCCATTATGGATGTAGCTTTTGCCCAGAATCATCTTATAACTAGCAGGTATAACATGCATAAAACTACAGACAGGAGTACTGGTTTCTATTGGGTTAAATTACACAAAATTGCCAATACACATTACTTTTGACGTATGGAAAGAGCAATCACATATTACTTAAAATAATTTTTTAAACTCTAGTATTTCAAATTGTTTTAAATTATATCACAGATTTTTTTATTTGTAACAAGAAAATACAACTAATCCTTGGAAGCAATGAGAAGTGTGTTGTGAACTTAAAATATAAAAGACAAAATGGAGAGATATTTCTAAAACTCATATTTTACAAAGAACTTATACCTGATATAAATAAATAAAAATCACCAATAAGCAAACGAACATCCCAACTTGAAAATGGGAAGGATATCTGGACAGACAACTCACCAAAGAGCATATGCATGTGATAAAGACACAAACAAATAGGGACTCCACCACACTTGTCATTGCAAGCTAAAGCAGCAATACTTTATACCTACTAGAATGGCCACAATTCTAAACAAGGACAACACACCAGAGACTGACAAAGGTGGAAATACAAACTCTTATTCTTGATTGGTAGGAATGATTACAGCCACTGTAGAAGACGGCTTGGCAAATTTACACAAAGGTGATGTATGCTTACCATAAAATTTATCAAGTGTTTTTCCAGATATGTAGCCAAGTAAACTGAAAACACGTTGACACAGAAACCTGCACAGAAGTGTTTACAGAAGATTTAAAGCTGCCAAAACGTGGACACCATCAAGATGTATAGCAGGTAAACAAAGAACATGGCACGTTAGACTGTATCTTAGTGATAACGCGTGAAAGAACATGGGAGAATCTTCAATAGATAGGAGTAAGTGACGGAACAAATCTGCAGATTTCACACACTATATTTGTTTCTGTGTGCCATACTGGAAAAGGCAAAATGAGCCAATACGAAGAGCAGAATTGCCTAGAGCTCATGGGAGGGAAAGTAAGGATGAGTAAATGGAAAACTGATATATTAAGCAGTGAAAGCATTATCCTGAGTATGCTGCAATAATATACATATGTATTATGTGAACACCTGTTATCTACCATTTCTGGAAAGCTCCAGAACAATGCTTCTCTGATTGGGTTGAAAATACTGATAGTGTTCTCTCAAGAACAACACAAAACTTTAGAAAAGCCACAGAAACAGGTAGGTGACAGGTATAGCACCAAAACTCTGTAAAAGATCAAAGCCCAACCCCAAGCATGTCCTTCTCTTCATGCTTGTGTTTGTGTAAGCACTTCTGGAACCATGTCAAATCTTCTTTTGACACAGTCCAGAGCTCCTTTTACTTCCTTAAACACATTAAATGGAGTGGTGTTATGTTCTGAAGTAGGACATTCCAAACTTTGCTCTCTGTGTGGAAGTGTTAACTCTTGCTCATGGTCAGTTATTGCCTTCCCTTGGCAGGGAAGGGAAGCAGGTAGCTCTTTATTGTGGATTCATGCTACTTCAGCTTCACTTGTGGGAATTAATGTCTGGATTTAAATTTCATTCTCTCTTTTCTTCTACCAGAAGTGAAGCTCCCCCCATCTAAGACCTAGAACTATAAGCAGTGTGGATAAAAACTCAAAACCAAGACTCTACTTAGAAATTCTCAGGAGATTTGTCTTTATCCCAATCCACCCACAACCTAAGCAGAGAAATATGTGCCCCACCCACCCACACTTCAATTCCCTCTCCCAGACCCAGGTTTTTCCTAGTTCCTAGCCTTTTGCTGTGTGGTGTACCAACTCAGAAGGAGAGTTCTGGTTGACCTGAACCCTGCCTTGGGCTTCACTTCCTGAAACCTTATACATACACATCCTGTTAAAACTCACTCCTCAGGTCTTTGGAGGTTAATGCTAATACAGAGACAATGCTGTTCCAGGGGTCACTTACCTCCACCTCAGTTCATCTTGTCTTACCAGTTCTGTCCTCCCAGGAGCTCCATTACTTTTCTGCCAGCTCAGCCATGCTCTAAAAACCACATGGGACTGGAGAGATGGCTCGGTGGTTAAGAGCACCGACTGCTCCTCAAGAAAACCCAGGTTTGATTTCCAGCACCCATACGTGGACTTAACCATTTGTAACTCCACTCCCAGGGGATCTGACATTCTCTGGCCTCTGCAGACACCAGGCACACACACAATGCACACACATGCAGGCAAACACTCATACACGTTAAATAAATAAATTTTTCTGAGAAGTCATTAGAATCGATGGATAAATTCAGTATGTTTGAAGGATACAAACAAACAGCAGCACTTTCATGTACTAACAGTGAACTCGTTGAAAAAAAAAGAAATCAAGAATTACAGTGTCTACCAAATGCAATGTTTAGAAATAAATTTAACCAAGGAAGTCAAAGTTTGTATGATTACAGTTACAAAATTCTGATGAAAGAAATTATAGAAGATATATAAGATAGATACATGTCCAATGCTCATGGATCAGAAGTACTAGTATAGTTAACTCAGCTGTGCTGACCAAATGGATCTGAAATTCAATGAATTTCCCATTAAGATACCTGCATCCTGCACAGAAATAAAAGAAATCCCTAAAATTCATATGAAACTATAAAAGCTTGGAACAGCCAAGGCAACCCTGCTCCCACCCTACCAAATGCTAAAGGCATCACTGTGCTTGGTATCAAAACATACTACAAAGCTACTGTAACCAAAACAGCATGTTACTGGTAAATAAATCACAAATCAATGAAACAGAATACAAAAACCCCAAAACTATTCCTCATACATTTAACCAGGTGATTCTTCTTTACATTGTGTCAAGAGCTTACACTGGAGAGAAGTCTTTTAAATGAATGCAGCAGGTAAGACTGAATACACATATGCAAAACAGTGACATTATATTTCCTGTCTCTCACCACACAAAAAATACCAACTCAAAATTTACCAAAGACCTGATTTTTAAACTCTGAAATTGCTACAAGAAAACACAGGAGGAAGCCTTGAAGGCATTGGTATAGGCAAAGAATCTGGGGGATAGCCCCCTGAAAGTAGTCAACAGAAGTAAAAATGAAGAGCTCACCAAATAAGTTTCTGTACAGGAAAAGGTAACACGGTTATGACTTGAGCTTCTGGATGGGAGATGATATATGTAAAGTGTCCATTCAATGAGGACTTCCTGTCCAGAGTATACAAGGCTATGTTTGATGTCTGAATGGACTTTCATCAAATGAAGACATACAAATAGCCGGGAAGTGCTTGAAAAAAAAATTCTCTCCCCATCACTAACCACCAAAACCATAGCATCACTCATCCCAGTAGAATGGCTATCAGCAAAACCTCTGAAAATAGTAAAGTTTGGTGCAGAGTCAAAGAAAAAAGGAACTCTTTTATTCATTATTGATTGAACAAAAACTAGTGAAATTATAGAAAACAGTACAGAAACAACTGGTAGTACAGACATTCCACCAACAAGTTTATGCCCCAAGGCAATGAAGTCATTGTACCAAAGAGATGCTGGCAGCCCTCCACACCACCATTCTGCACCAGTCATGATAGCCAAGTCCGGAATCTGCCAGGCTGTCCACCAATGAATAAATGGGCCAGGAAAATATACTGTGTATGCACAGTGGAATGTTATTCCGTCTTAGAAAAATAAATGAAGTTCTGCCGTTTTCAGCACCACAGATGGAACAGGAGGCCACGGTGTTAAGGGAAATAAGCCAGGCCCAGAAAGAAAAATATGGTTCTCACTCGTGGAAACTAAAATGTTGATCTGGAAAAGTGAGGTAAAATGGTGGTCACTAGAGACTGGGAAGGGTGTAGAGGAAAGAGAACACAAGGAAGTTAAATAAGAGTACAGAAACACAGAAGGAGAAACTCATGGTAATTTCCTATAGCATGTAGGATAATTGTTGCTTAAGATAATTTATGATCTATTTCAAATATTACAAGAGACCAAAGTCCCCAGTATGTAGGCATTATTGACATTCGAGAGGCTGGGAGTGTCCATTACCATGATGAAGCTATGTATCAAATTGTCATACCTACCACATAAAAATTTATGCTTATGTCTTAACAAAAATAGTCAATTTTAAATTACTTTTAAAAATATATCTTGTGCACCTTGTTTGGGTCTCTTTGAGTTTCCTCACACATGTAGTTTGTCATGCAAGTAAAACTAGACCTGTCATACCCAGAGGTTGGCACAGAGTCTGGCTGCATGGCCATATTTGTCTCTAAATGTGAAACCTTATCTAATTAATAAATTCCAAGCAATATCTTCAGGTTGTTCCTTCTTTTTCCAGCCTTCTGCCATACCCAGGAAAACATTTGCCCCCTATACCTCCTCAGGAGCATGGTCCACCCAGCTCCCATGGGCTGCTCTAATCTCATCTCAATGAACTCCCAGATTAAGTAACACTGACGTTTGCATTTCTATTACATTTCTGCCCTGCAGACACAGATCTCCTTTTATTATTAATGTGTTTTTTTAAGTTGACTTACTTTTAAAGCCAATACACAATGTTGATCAAGAATCAGAATTGAATTTTCACTTTTATTTATTTTTGTATGTTTATGTGAGTGTGTATGGGTGTATACCATGGCTCACATGTGGAGAGCAGAGAACAACCTCCTGAAGTAGGTTCTCTCTCTCCAACTCAGATCACCAACCCTGGCAGCAGACACCCTGACCACTGGGCCACCTTGCCAGTCCTGGAAGACTTTTTTTAAATTTTCAGGTAGAATTTTAAGGACCAGGGAGAGAGCTCAGTGGGTGAAATACTTGCCGTGCAAGCATGAGGACCTAAGTTGAATTCCCAGAACCAATATAAAAAAGCCAGGCATGGTGGCACAGATCACATGAGGTGGTCACAAATCCCACAAAGAAAATGGCTGTCCCACAGAGAAGTAATTAATAGTTGTATTTATTGAGAAGTTCACAGACTAAGGAAGCACAAGAACTGAGGGTTGGCCTGAGCCTACTGTTAACTACTTGTGGACTTTTGAAAAATCATTTATCTGTTCAGTACTTTGGTTTCTGTTCTACAGAACTGGTCTGTGTCACAATTAAGCTTTCTTGCTCTACAACCGATTTTCTAGTGTTCAACAACTGGAGGTATATCCCCCAAGCCATTCTCTGGGCAAACAAAATCCCCCTGGTCTTTGGACCGGGCTCCATATATTCATATAGCAACCTAAATGACAAGCATGTGTCAAAATAAGAGTAAGAACACAAGGATTGACAGCCCTTTGTGAACCGCATTCTTATCCTCAACGCTCAGCAACGGGGCTTAGAGAGCTAAGCACCCTGATGCAATAATAACTCAGTTCACCAAACAAGGCCAAACTGTAGTTTCCAGGAAACAGAAGCAGGAAGGAATGTGTGAACATGTAGGAGCAACGATGAAAAAAAAAAAAAAAAAAACAACAACAAAAAAAAAAAAACCAGATGAGACACAATAGAGACCTGAAAAGTGTGGTCGACACTTTTGAAATGGTTGGGACTGTGAAGAGCTTTCCTCAATGCTAACAAGCCACTGCCCATTGTGCCATTAAAGGGCTCACTGAGGTAAGGGTGGACTGCTGATTCTTTTAAAAATTTGAAACCTAAAATTGAAAGCTGTGAAAGGTGGGATTGCCACACTACTTCTCTAAGGGCATTTTTACCTCAGTCGAGAACTTAAAGACGTTCTTTTCTAAATAAAATAAAATAATCCTTACTATCAAAATGGAACACTCGCTACCTCAGAAAAATTAGATAAAACAAATTGTTGTTACTTTTTAAATTATCAGAAGTCCATCATTAAATCAATGGGTTAAAATATCTCTAAATGATGCAATGAAATTATAGGATGCCCTAAATTTTGACTCCTCTTCCTTTAGAAGAAAAGGGGAAATCAATGGGAAGCAGAAAATTATCTAATAAAGGTAAGCTATCCCTATCATATATTTCACACTGATGTGTATATACATGTGACATACATCACACAGAGATGGTAACATCTACCCTCAACTTTGACTTTTATGTTTTCTATCAACATTTCCATAAAGCCCTATATTGCTGGGGCCCATGTAGTCATTATTTTTATTGTCCTGCCATAATCTTAACTGGGCTCATAGTGTGTAAATTACTTTAGCATTCATTAACTCGAGAGCACTTATAATGTGTCCTATTCTATTTGGCTTGGTTTTCCTTGGACATTATTACTTTGGAAATATTTCTAAAAGTGAGATTATATGGGCAAAAATATAAATAATGTCACAGTCACTGTTGTATTTATTAGTCAATTGTTTTCTGAGGGGGAAAAAAGCAAATTAAAAGCTACCAATATGTTCAAATATTACTGCTCCCCAACTTATACCATCCTCACTCACACACAAACATATTGATAGCCTCAATGGTCTAACAGGTGTGTGAATGTGAATCTGAGTTACCAGTAGGACTAAATCTCATTTGTTGTAGTGACTCTGTCTCTAAATGCTGAAAGATCACTGAGCAGACAAGAGACAATAAACAGCAATAAATTCTCATATTCATAAACGTTAATGCTTTTTACAAATACAACACCTGTATATTTTGAAGGGGAAGATATAGAAAAAACAAAACAAAACATAAAATTCACCTGTAGTCCCATTATTCTCTCCCGTTTAGCACGCCACATAAAGTGTATTTCCTTTCTTCACCTGCCCGTCATCCTAGCCTCACTAAAAAGCATCACTGCTAGTGTGTGGCACACGTGGATCCAGGATTTCTCCTTGACTTCTCAATACAAATAGAGTCACAACCATCACTGATTCATGCGATGACATCTTTCTCCTTATGTATCTATACACCTTCTTTTCAGTTTGGGGAGATCCAGCTCAAACATTTGACAGTCGCATGGCATTCTATGCTGTTATACAGAATAAGTTCTGAAACTAGGAAAAGAAGTGCAGTGGGATCCCAAGCTGATATCTGAAGCACACAGATTGCATCCATTTTCCCTCTGGTTATGAAATCAGAGGTATCATCAACTCCCTGCCCCTCTGACCCCCCATTGCAATTATCCAAGCTTGCCTCACCCTGTTTCACCCATTGTCTCCATTTTTTTCTTTTTTTGGAAGGCTGTCAGAGAGACCTCCAATCCTTGCCGATGGGCTTCAGGTGGGCCATTGCTCACCAGCGCACTCTTCTAGTCCTCACAGGCCCAATCCTGTCCTATCTCCTCTTCCCTCTGATCTAGTGTACACAGGAACCTTTCTCCCCCATCTTCATTTCCAAGCCTGCTTTTCTTGGTCCACAATTCCTTTCATCCTGAGTCAGGAGAATGATATCATGGGTCCTCTGCATGATTACCTGCCCCCGCTCCAGCTTCCGTTTCACTGTCTGTACTCCATCCTCCTCCTCTAGAAACAAGCTCACACAAATACCGTATTACTGAGTTGCACAGTCCTATCCCCAGAGCAGAGCAACTGCCATCATCCTAAGACTGATTCGTCTGCTCACAAAAGATCATAACTGAGCTTGCTGACTTGTTATTCCCTCATTTTCCCTGCCAGTTGTACCAGAATCTCCTGTGACCTTGTGGCCTGGGAAAGAGCTAACTTGTGTAAGCTGGGGAAGGCTTGCATCCATGCAGCCACATGAAGCCATCATTCATGGTGGTGTAGTCCTTCTAGCAGAGCTACTCTAAGCTCACCCATATTCCTGCCCATAACCCTTCATTCATGATGTGTAAGCATGCCTAATAAACTCATTGGTCCCAGGGTGAACTCTGGTGGAGTCAAACTTTAGGTTGTCATTAGGACCTAAGGTACAAGGGGCAGACACTGTTCACATCTCCCCCTGGGGAAAATTCTCACAATATACTAACATCACAAAGTAGAGATTCAAGCCCAGGCAGTCTGCCTTATAATCGTGGTACCCACAACAGACACTTGCATTACAGGACTATAACTCTGGTTCATTATAAAGCATGGGGCAGGAGGTTGGTTAGAAGACAAGGTGAGACAAAATACCCCCAAAACAATAGAAATCAACTTTCTGCATGAAGAAAAAAAACAAGAGTGAGTGTCCCAGAGACTGTTTGTCATTTGTATGGCAAATAACAGAGAGATTGTCTGGGGAGGCTGTTCCATGTAGCTGCTTTATGGTCCCTATGTGAATATTCAATTCAATATCAAGTATTCGGAATTCAACTTCACTGTGATGTTTTCTTCCCATATGTCCTAACAGCTATCTTTCTCCACAGGTACCAACAGGGCCACACATGCGTAGCCACCTACAGAATAGTTGGATCCCACTCTCTCAGCTAACACTGACCAAGACAGATGTGCATCAGCAGCTATTGGGAGCCACCCAGAGCACAGAACGAAGCTCACAAGCCAGACTTGGGAGCCAGGTGTCTCCAGGAGTAGCTATCAGGACTCCTGTACTGTGTTTAGCTCTTTCTTTCCCAACCCTAAGACTGGCTGTGGGTTTGATCCTCAACTCACCAATTCTGTGGCCATACATCATACCTCTTTTTCCCAAATCAGTGATTTCTGAATTATTCTAATGGCATAATGTGTGCATGTAGTATGTGTGTACACGCACCTGTGCATGAATGTGTGTGAGTGAGGGTAGGTGCCACAGCACAAGTGTGGAGGTCAGAAGAAAATTTTCCAGAGTTGGTTCTCTCCTTCCACAGTGATTTCCAGGATTCAAATTCAAGGCATGAGGCTTAAGCAGCCAGTGATCTTGGATGGATACCCCATTACAGGGTCAAGATAAGAAAAACAAAGCAGGATAAAAGCAGCTCCCAGAAACAACCTTCAGAGGCTGTCCCTCTTGCTCTCTCTGCTTCCTGACTTCAGGCACAGTGTGACCGGCAGCGCTGCCGCTGCCGCTACCACAGTTAGTGGCTAAAGCCACACTCACAGCCACACCTTCCCTGCCATGATGTAATGTGCCCTCAAACTGTTAACCAAAAGAGCCCTTCCTGCCTTAAAAACAACCTCCAAGCCCAGCCTGGGCTACACAGTGAATCTCTAGCTCCAAAAAAAAATTTTTTTTTAAATCTGTCATCAATAATAATAAAGCTTTAAATAAAAAGCAAGAAAATGTGTAGTAGACTTAAAATTATTTATACTGTATTAAAACAAAAAAATGTGTTTATTGTAAACAAAAGGTAGGAAGATTTAAGCATTAAAGCTAATGGGAGTTTTTTTTTTAACTAAATATTTTCCACAATAAAGGAATATGTGTGCTCCTGTGAGGCACGGACCATTAAATGCATCACGACTCTGAGTTCAGATAGTATTTTACAGATTATAGTATATAAATTACATAAATTATTGTATCATACTATCATCTTAAATCCTATGAATCGTATTTTTCGATTTCATTCAGACTGGCAAGTTCTCATGCCCAATTCAACACATGAAAACAATCTAACTGAATGGTCTGTAGTACAATGAATGGCTACAGTTAGACTTTAAGTGAGAAAGACCGCACCTGCTCATTGATGTCCCTAAGCTTCCCATCGATGGCTCTCAGCCGAGACTGCTGGTCCCTTTGCTCCTTGCTGTCCCGGAGTATCTGTTCCCCTGGAGTTGGTTCCATATCTCTTTCTTCATCGGAGTCAGGTTCCTAATTTAAAAGTAAAAGAATTCACCCGAGGGCCAGTTAAGGCACAGCCGCAGACCCTCCAGTGTGACTGAGACTTGAGGGTCAACTGTGTTGCTCAGTGTCTCTTCCCTTCAACCAGTGTTCAGAATCCTTTTTCAGTTTTCTCATTTGGGGAATTAAAAGTCCAAACACACGCAAACAAACGGGGAGATAAACTCCGTCTGGCATCATCTGAAAAGCACAAAGGTACAGCTGGGTAGGAGCCTGAGTCCTGCTCGCAGTTTCTCTGGGCTTCAAGTGTCACATACAGTTCTTTTTATTTCTTTCTTTAATCTCTTTGATTGTTTATAAATACATCTGTACAACAAAATACGATCATATCCACTCCCCATTCCCACCTCCAGCTCCCCCTGGATCTCCCTCCCCCAACATGCCCATCTCCCAGTTTCATGTCCTCTCCTCTTTTAGGAAAATAGCCCACTCCATCTGTTTAGTGCTGTCCATATGTGCACTGCTGTGGGACCGTCCCCAATGAAGCATGTGCAATCTACCAGTGGCCACACCACCAAAGAAAAATGGTTCTACTGCCCCCAGTGGCTATCGATTGCCAATAACCCCTCGGTTAGGAGCTGGGCCTCGTGAGTTCTTCCACCATCAGTACCAGAACAGTGACTGCTTGAGATTGGGCATGTAACCACATCCATGTCATTAGAGGCAGGAGTATAGTAATGGGAAGGAAATGGACTTGGCAATATCAGAAGCTTTGAATCTTGGTTCTGCCTGGCTCCAGACTAAGACGACATTACCAAAATAGATCGGCTGTTCTGAGCTCCAGTCTAACCACCTGATGAGACCTGGCCAAAAGTCATCTCAGCACATATAAGGCACTCAGCAAATCTTGGTACCCAACAAGCTGGATGTGTCCTCTGAATACAGGAAGCACTATACAAAGGAAGCACGTCCTGACTGCTTCGTGGCTGCCAAGAACATTGACAGAAGCAGAGTTGCACAACATTTCTGGGTGACTCGGAAGTGCACACTTTTTGATGGTATGTTGATTCTGTATCTAAACCTGAATGTCCTCTCTTCTCTCCCACAGACATCCTTCTCCAGGCTGCCACACAAGAAATGGGCATGAGAGACATCTCTGGTCGTTTTCAAGGAAATAGGATCCCACTGTTTTTATTCTCTACCCATACCTGGACACCAACAGTACTGAACATTCTAGTTTATGGTGTCTCCCTGATCAAAGCCTGATCAAAGCCTTTGTGCTGCCTGAATTCAGACCATTCACCAGCAATTTTCAAACTCCAGCTTGATTCAGCATCATCTGTGTGAAGGCCAACCACCACCGGGGAGACCTCTGGCTCAAAGGCGATGACTAGCAAACTGAGCACTTGAAATACAACTGTCTGTAGATTTAAGAATTACTTTCTCAGTTGCTGTTTAAGTCTGCTAAACAGCTGTTTAAGTCTACTAAACAGTCCCAATGCAGCCAGCCACCCCATGTACTTCCTCCTCTGCAGAAAAGCAATGCAGCTAGGTGCGAGGTATATACCGCCTGGGCAGCCTCACCTGCCATCATCGGGGTCTTAGATTCAAACGCCAGCCATGCTTTTAGCTACTAATTCCCCAACACCCCAGGCACCCACCCTCCAAATCCCTTCAGAGACTGACTCATTTGAATCTGGCTTGAGCATATCTCCACCTTGAAGTTCTCCGACGTACCTAGAAAGGAAAACCTATCCAATATATCCATCTTACTGTTCATATGGTCACTTGTTCCTTCCTTGCACACACCACACATCACTGCCTAAACAGAAGCATGACTGACCTTGCTATGGCCCAATACAAACTGTACCCCTCTAAACCTGCACAAGTATTGACCAATAAACTCTAATTTCAGTTCTCAGAACTTTGATGACAATTAATGTCTGATCATGCTCATAATGAGTGTCAGCACAACACACCTTAGGTAAGATTCTCCTGACAGTGGAGAGTTTCCTAGGTGTGTGAAAATGCTTGCCACACAAGCCTAAGGACCTGAGTTCGGATCCCCAGAACCCGTGGAAAAGCTGGACACAGCGGCACAAGCATCTGAAACCCAAGCTGGCTATGCTTTCTGTTTCTGCCTGGGGAGGGGGTCAGTAGCCATCTTTGCACAGGAATAAATTGGAAGAAAGTTTAACAGTAATTAAGTTGATAATTTGAAAAAAAACTTGATTCAATATTGGGAGTATAGATCAGTGATAGAACACTAGCATGCATGAAGCCCTACATTCAGGATGTGTGTGTGTGTATGTGTGTGTGTGTGCATATATGTGTGTGTGTGTGTGTGTGTGTGTGTTTATGTGTGTGAGCATGTGTGTGTCTGTGTGTGTCTTTGTATGTGTGTGCATGTGAGTGTGTGCATGTGTGTGTGTGTCTCTGTGTGTATATACATTGTGTGCGTGTCTGTGTGTGTCTCTGTGTGTGTGTGTGCATGTGTGTGTGTCTATGTGTGTGAGCATGTGTGTGTCTGTGTGTGTCTTTGTATGTGTGTGCATGTGTGTGTGTGCATGTGTGTGTGTCTCTGTGTATATGTGCTTTGTGTGCGTGTCTGTGTGTGTATGTGTCTGTGTGTGTGTGTATGCATGTGTGTGTGTCTGTGTGTTTGTGTGTATTCCAATGTTCTTAGTTTTTGTGGTTCTTGAATTTCCTACAGTAAATATACTAATTTCATAAGCAGGGAGGTCATATTTTTTTTTTTATTTTTAAGCAAGCATGGAATTTGGCCAACCCTATTTCTGTTCTGCTCTGACAGAGAATATACTCTCCACATTCACAAAGTGCAGGCCTAGAGGTTAAGTCTCTGGTCTAGCTCTGCTAGAACCATCAGTTGTGCAACTAGGATGCCTTGTCCTCTTCCCAGGTCTCAATGTCTACTGCCTCATCTGCAATTCTCTGCACTTGGACTTGGAGGGTATGTGAGATTTTTCCTTGGTTTCTTAGTCGTGCTCTCTGACAGCATAACAATCTAGTTCAAGTACCTGAAGAACCATGTAATGAAAACAGGCCAAGAAGGAACAATTAAAAAAGAAAGCTGATGGTACTGTCAAGTGACTGCTACAGACTGAGCCAGCACCTGGTGCCGGGAGTTCTTTTCTGATGGCAAACACCAGCCAGAACTGTCTCACAGTCTTAGAATTAGCAGATTGTTTCTGTGGGTCTGGGTCAGTCAGGAGGGGTTCTATGGAGAAATCTGCCAAGGCCCTCAGTGATGTACTCAGAGCATCTATTGGCACCACAAGGAGAGGATTAACCCTGAGGTAAATTGTTATTTGATATTCTGACTAACGGATTGCCAAGAGATTCTGAGTTTACCCTTTTAAAAATATCTGTGATGTTAGCTGAGCCAACAGAGACCTTTGAAGCTAAATAAACTCATTTTTCATAAGTCAAACACAAAGGAAATTACTCAGAGCTCACTAAGTTATTTGATATTCAAAGAAGCCATACGTTAAGGACACAGACCTGCGTGGGTAAAGCCAGCCTGCCCTGCATGTCCAGACTCACTCTCCACATGTCTACAAGCCACTCCTATTTCTTGTCTTGCAAAGGTCAACTGCCTAAATGTAGTGGGGAAATCTTTCACACAGACGGTTTTTATCATCTTGGAATGTTGCCATTGAAATGAAAGAAACCTTGCCGGAATCAGAGGCGTCATGAGAAAAACAAAAATGAAACAATCTACAAAAATGGGGGGCAAGAGCTATTTCCCAGACCTAAATGAGAATTCTGACAGCCTGGCTCTGGAGGCAAGGAACATTGAGTTAAGATCTTGTTTTTTATTCTGTGCTAACACGGATGCTCCAAAGACACGCCATAAAGGCAGGCCTTGCAACTAGGGTAGACTGAGTGGTAACTGGATTCCTGCTCTGAAACCACGCTCTAAATCCAAGGGAAATGAACTTGGCAATATACATTTTTTCAGGATTACAAGTCAATTGCTCTTAAATTTCAGCTAGTGTTGAGAAAGAAACAAACAAACCAAACTCATTTTCTTACTGTCAGCAGTTAATGTGATTTTTGGCTAGAAAAGAGATGAATATAAATACAATGTTCTTCCTTCAAATAGTTAAGGGTTTGGGGTTTGGGTTTGTTTGTTTGTTTGTATATTTGTTTTTGTATCACCAAACTGTGTGTGTGATGGAATATTCTAAACACAGGACAGTAAATCAGGTTAAGGAGGGTCATTAGATTTGATTAAGTTGGTTCGAGAACAAAGAAATACCTCTTGTCAGTAAAAGACATTTCTGAAGACTCTCCTTTGACCAGGAAAAAAAAAACCTCTAACCATGAAGTGGAATTCTAGATTCGGTAAGACTGATTGCATGAGAGATGAATAAACTCTATGTCTTTACAGGAGCCAAGAAGAATAGCATTTATTATTGAATCCAGTTGCTGAGGATTTAAGAAACTGAATGTCACATAACTCCCATATCATAGATATTTCTGAAGAAAGTTGGAATCTAGTCTATGTACAAAGGAGAAAAACAAAATTATATGCTATCACTCAACTTTACAGGTCGATTTCCAATATGGAGAAAGAACTGCCTGGCTTGTTGGCAAGTCAGGAGATTGGTCATCACAGGTATGCACAGTTAATGCACAGATCTCATGAATTAAAACTGCTTCCATTGGTTCTCTCTGGCTCCCATAAGATGAGAATTAAAAGCACATGAGAAAACCGCAACCACAAAATTGTTCATATTACAGCAGCCATGATAGAACATGCTTTGTTTTAAATGTGGTCACATGCTTTGTTTTCCCAGAGGAAAAAAAACAAATGCTACTTAATTTTTTTTCCATAGTTGTGGCAGAAGAGATGGCTCAGTGGTTAACAACACTGGCTGCTCTTCCAGAGGTCCTGAGTTCAATTCCCAGAAACCACATGGTGGCTGACAGCCATCGATAGTGGGATCTGATGCCTTCTTCCTCTAGTATAAAGGCACACATGCAGACAGAGCACCCATACATAAAATAAATAAATCTTTAAAAAATCATTTTTGCCATAGTTAAGAGCACCAGGTATGTGATTAGTGTAAGAAGAGTCACAACCAGCAAACTTCCATGGGCAAAAAGAGGTAATGTTCCCCCTCCCTTTTGCACTGACCAGAGGTTTGGTAATCTCTGCAATCCTTTCTAGAAACCTTCAAAGTGTTCGCGATAGGTTTCCATGCCTACTAACTTGACATCACAAAGTAGCTACAAGAAGCTATGTCAGGGAGCCTGTGTGTTTCAGCTTGTCCAGAAAACCATTTTCTTGACAACATGGCACAGAATGGTGAGTGGGCAGCAAAGTGAAGAGCCAAAGAAAACAGCAGCTGCTACCCAGCTCAGTCTAGTCCACTAGCTGACACCAAGGAGTCAGGCAAAGTGTTGCCACATTTTCTAATTTTTCAAAGATTAGAACACTAGAAATTAGCATTTTCATTTGAATTCACCTAAAATGTTCACTACAAACATTTGCAAACACTTTGTGGGCCAAAGGAAACCCATCTGTGAATGTATCTGGCCCCACAGCCACCAGTTCCAAACTTGTGCTATGCGGTGGCAGTCTTCTGTGGGTTTTTTGAGGTGGGTTCTGGGAATCAAACTTGGGTCTTCATGCTTTGGAAGCAGACACTTGAATGACCTCTTATTGTTTTTTATTTTTGTTAAGTGTATATATGTACACACACACACACACACACAGACATAATATATATATATATATATATTCCTAAATACAATCTGCTTGGTCTGAATAATATTATTTAAAGCAAGGCTTTTATACTCCAGGGTCACCCATGTGCCTGACTTATCTTTAAGCCCCTATAGCTCCTAATATACAGTAAGCCCTAGTGTTTGTTGCATTATTTTGAAAGTAGAACTTTAGAGACAGGAGAGATGGTTCCACAGTTAAAAGTGTTTGCTGCTCTTGCAAAGCACTCAGTGGCTCACAACTGCCTGTAACTCCAGCTTCAAGGCTCTGACAGCCTCTACTGGCCTCTGCTAACACCTGCATGAATACACACACACACACACACACACACACACACACACACACACACACACACAGGAACACATGTCAACATGCACACATACACATACACACACAGGCACACAGGCACACACGTGTGCGCACACACACTTACACAAACAAGTCTTTAAGTAGGAATTTATATCCACTTAAAAGATATTCTTCTAACAGCTCATGAAGAAAAACTACTGATGAGCCTAACAGCCTGCAGAAGAATGAAAATAAGATGAATTCAAATGCTAAGTGCTTGTGTTCAACACCAGATTGGATCCCATTCACCAACTACACAGAAATAAAATGCTTATGCATTCTATTCAGTGAACTTATTCACAAGACCTCACAATCCAAAAATAATTACCATGAAATAATTTGCCAGGTTTGCATTTCCACTTGAAAGTTCTATGTGCGGTGCTGGTTTGGGCTAGAAGTTCAAGAGGAAACTGAATATACTCTAAATGACAGGTTGTTTTGCATAGATGAAGCATCAACTTCTTCTCAGCAACTATTACGCTTCTGGTCTGTTCCTGCATTTGGTGGAAATCCCAGGTACAGTTTTCTCTTTTCTTCTTAAAAAAAAAAAGTGGTGTTTCACATAAAATTACATGATCTTGGCCCACACCAGCACAGTTGTATATTGGTTTCTCCTTTTCATTGTGTTACAAAATAATGTATCAGAACCATAATGTGGGCTCTAGAAAAAAAATGTTATTTAGGTGATGATAGCAACATCTAAGAAATCATTATATATTTGAATTTCTAAATCCTGAACAAATCTCTAAATTCTCAGCCTCCTTGGAGAAGAATGGCTGACAGCTATGACAAGGACAGCTTCTGTCTCTAAGAACACTGTTGAGGCTTTAGATCATAGCCATCCTAGAACCCTATCAACAACAAAACGTCACTTGAAACATGAAAAGAAGAGAGGGAACCTCTAGGTTATTTTATCACTCATCTTAACTCTTATTGAGAATCAGAACAGAGCAAGACAAACAAAACACACTCTAGTAACTTCAGGGTAAATTCAATTGCAGTGAGTACACCAATCCTCTCTTTCTGTGAACTCTGACCCAATCCAGAAATTAGTGCTGGGAACAATACCATCACTGCTTCTGCCTCAATGGGGTCAGGAGTGACTCCCCCCTGGCCCTTAGAAACCTAACCTAGGAAAGCTGAAATAGCTTCCAAGGTGCTACTAGTTATTAAACTGTTTCTTCAGGACATCTTTACATGGTTTCTTTAGCTAAGGTAACTGTGGTGATATATATTATTTCTGAATCCTTGACTGAGGGTTCAGAAAGCAAGGTCAGCCTCAAGCTGTAGAGATCAGGCAGTGGTGATATATACTTTTAATCCCAGCAGCCAGAAGCAAAAAGGTGGTAGTACACACCTTTAATCCAAGGACTCAGGATTAAGATATAAAGGGATCTCTGTGAGTACAAGGTCACCCAGATCTACACAAGACTGAATCAGTCTAAAAGAGAATTACAACTCACACCTTTAACACCAGCACTAGAGGGGCATAAAAGAGAGGAGCAAGTATTCAGTAGAGGCATTGTTCTCCAGCCACACTGAGAAAAGGCCCCAGTTTGAGGCTTGGTGAAGAACTCGTGTATGGATCAACCCTTTCAGCCTGAGCTAGAAGTGAGAACTAGTGCCTGGCTGCTTTGCTTCCCTGATCTTCAGTTTGAACCCCAGTATCTGTCTCTAGGTCACTTATTTATTTGTGTTACAAGTAACTGTCATAAGCAATTAGTATCTTCTAGAATGGACTTACTTTCACTATAAGTTACTGATACTTAAAATTTTTGAGAGCACCCCCCCAAAAAAACACAACCATAGATAACTGTGTGAAAAATAGTTTGGTAAGCCTTTTACAAAGCTGGAAGAGAGACAGCAATATCACACACACACACACACACACACACACACACACACACACACACACACACACACACACACACACACTTTCTCTTCATACCACCACCGAAGCCCAAACTAGACCATGGGAACTGGAATGTGGAGGAGCAGGGAGGTAGCTCACTCTGTCAGAACTGCTCTTCTCTGTCCTCTACACTTTGTAGAAGAATTTTGGAGGCAGCCATTCACACCTATTTCAAAGCTATCAGAGGAGAGACATCATCGCAGTAAAGCTTCGTTATTGCTATTAAAGGAGTTGGAAGAAAATGACAGAGTAAGGGGCATGTTACTGGCTCTGCTCACATTCAGTACCAAAAGAACAGAGGAAAGAAAGGCTGTAAGGGACTAATGAGTACTGTTAACTTCTCTTCTTTCTTCCTAATCATGACCAAGAACTATCTTTAATCATAAAGATATGATAATATTAAAATAAGTAACTTCTCAATTGCCCCTGAAGGAACCAGCCCCCTGTTTTAGCAGCCATGACAGACTAACATGTACTTGCCTGACCTTGCCCCTCCTGTTCTACTTAGGAAGTCAGATAGCCTCATGGCAAGGAACCAATCAGAAGTTAGCTGGCGGGGCTGTGCTTTACAGCTCTGGGTGTGCTTTATGAACAAGTGCAAAACAGTGATGTGCAGAGCGTAGCAACCGTCCTAGGAGGGTCTATAGGCCATAACAACCAGTTGACCAATCAACACAGGACAGGTCATCCAAGCCCGGAAGCACACCAATACTGAAGCTGTTTCATACCCCTAGACACTCCCCTTATGCTATCAGATATATTCCCCACCTTGTGGTTTCTTGTGGTCTTTCTCCAACTATCCAGCGCAATGAATGGATGAAAGGCTGAGCTAATGGGGTTAGCTCACATTACAACTACAATAAAAGACTCTTTGCTTTTGCATCAAAATGGGTCTCTTGGTGATTTGGGGGTTTCAGAATTTGGACACAACACCCCTTCCCAGCAAATTCCCAATTGAAGACAAAAAGAGTAGAAAGTAGAAATAACCAAAAGAAAATACACACTGCTGGGGAAACTGAAATTTTTGCAATTGGACTCATAGAAGAACAATTGGGATGAAACCTCTTTAGTTGAGATTAAGAGTATGTGCAGTAGCCATGCATACATTAACCTCAACAATTTGCAAGCTCCTGAGTTAAACATATCATTTGGCCAGGCATGGTGGTGCACGCCTTTAGTTCCAACACTTGGGAGGCAGAAACAGGAAGGTCTCTGTGAGTTCGAGGCCAGCCTGTACTACAGAGCAAGTTCCAGGACAGCCAGGACTATATAGAGAGATCCTGTCTCAAATCCGCCTCCCCCCCCTCCAATAACAACAACAAAAAAGAAGCCATACCTTATTGCTCTGACTCTCAAGTCTTGGAGAGAGGCTGAAGACAGTTGGTGAGACCACAGAGAATTCCTGCAGTTTTGTATCAATCTGAGCCAGCTTCTGAGACTCAGTGGCTGCAAGGGTATAGCCTTCTCCAGGGTCCAGCCAACCACATGGTTCACCCTAAAAGGAAACCAAGGTGAACAGGTGATTACCGGCTACATTTGTTTCAAAACATACTTTTTAGATCTGTAGCTCATCCTCCAGATCTGATGCCCTCTGTTGGCCTCTGTGGGCACACACACATGACAGCATACATGCATCCACATAAATAAAGATAAAACTTTAAAAAAAAATGAGATCCATTTATAGCATTTGTTCAAAAGTGTCACAGTGAACGTTCATGGCACATCTGGCACAGGTGAGTCAATCTGAACAGGCACAAAGAGCTACATCCAGGACTTGTTAGACTCTTGCCTGCAAAAGTAGAACAAGGTGTGAAGAGCAGTGTTCAACTGTGGTTTCTGCACCCCAGAAAACTGACCTCAGGTTTATTACTATGTCATGTTATTTACAGAAAAAAAAACTGTAAAAAGCCTAAAAGTCTAAAAATACAAGGAAAGTAGTATTACCCAAATAGTTACAAATAAGTAACTGGTTGATTAATTTCCCAAATAAAATTGATATAAATACTGAATGATCTAAGTAATAGTTACCAAAACAAAAATTATAGAATTAATGACTAAATAGCAATTAATTTAAAACTCTTCCCTGAGTGAAATTATTTTTAATGAAGCTGGAGTTAAAGGAACTTATAGATGGAACCAACAGAAACTTTAATGTCCAGGCACCATGCAATTGCAGCAAGAAATTATATTAAATGGAAGGCTGTAAAAGACCCAGAGACTGATACTGGGTTCAAGCTCCAAGTTGAAGATAAGAAAATCAAAGCAGCCATGCCAGTAGGTCTTACCTCTACCAAGCTAAAATGGCAATCTTGTCCCCATGAATCCTTTGAGGCAAAAGGCTCTCAGATCCTGTCACCTCCTCCTTATATTTCTTTCTCCACCCAGCCATATCACTCCTGTCTCTACCTCCCTAGTGATGGGATTAAAGGCTTGTGATCCCCGGTGCTGAGATCACCTTTGTGTAAGCTGTTTAAGACTGGATCAATTTAGTATAGTCAGTGTGGCCTTGAATTAACAGAGATCTGTCTACCTCTTAATCCTGAGTCCTGGGATTGAAGATGTGTACCACCACTGCCTAGCTTCTATAGCTAACTAGGATGGCTGCTTTGCTATTTTGATCTCCCGTGACTTTAACAAATCATAAACAATGTATCACCACGGAAGGTAACACTGTCTGGTTCTTCTTGTCCAGCACCACCTAGACACTGGCACTGGAAGCTTAATCTTTCTGGCTTGCAGGTGCTTCACCCCCATGAGATAGAAACCAGAGACGATCTTCCCAGCCTCCTTTCCAGTTAGGGATCAAGCAAGTAACTTAGTAACCACCAGCCAGGCTCCTCCACTCACTATTATCAGACATAAGTAATCTGGGTCCCACTACAAAACCTGCTTTGCTACAAGGGCATCAGTCTGCAGCCTCCACACTCATGTATAGGGATGTATGCACACAGCACTTGTACACACATATTTACTGCATACACATATACATGATAGGGGATGTCCTTCTGTATATATGTTTCTCTTCTTGGTTGAGTAAAACACTGTTTGCCAATAGAGGCAGGAAGCTATGTGGAACTAGGAGACGAGGAGGATTCTGGGAAAGGCAGGCAGAGACCACAAGGAGATGCATGTAGGAGACCAGGAAGATAGGGCATGTCAGGCATTCTCTGGTAAGATAAGGCCATGTAGAAATACATAGGTTAGTAGTTATGGGTTAATAATTAAGCCAATTAAGAAGCCCTAGTCATCAGCCAACAGTTTAATAATTAATGTATGTCTCCATGTGCTTATTTGGGTCTGAAAGGGTGGCGGGACCTGGTGGGACAAGAAACTCCAACTACATATACACACAACTAAAAACAAGAATTCCTAAAGTATCAGAAATATATTGTTTCAAGGGTTAAAAACTTTTAACATTCTGAAACTAAACTTCAAATGATTCCAACATATCCTAGAGGAAAGTAAAGGGGGGAGGTGGGGAAGGGGGGGAGAAAATCAATCCTACAACAAATCTAGACTGGCCAAGATGTCTTAGCTGGGTTTTTACTGCTATGACAAAACACCATGACCAAAAATCAAGCTGGGGAGGAAAGGGTAAAATTCAGCTCACACTCCCACATAGGTGCTCATCACTGAAGGAAGTCAGGATGGAAACTCAAGCAGGGCAGGATCCTGGGGGCAGGAGCTGATGCAGAGGCCATGCAGGGAAGCTGCTTACGGCTTGCTCCCCCTGGCTTGCTCAGCCTTCTTTCTTATACCACCTAGGACCATTAGCCCAGAGACGGTACCACCCACAACGGGCTGGGCACTCCTACACTGATCACTAATTGAGAAAATACCTTACAGCTGGTCTCATGGAGACATTCCCTCAACTGAGGCTCCTTCCTCTTTAATGACTCTAGCTTGTGTCAAGTTGACACGCAAAACCAGCCAGTGCAAGGAACTACTTCTGAAGTTAGGGGATAATAACAATACCAGGTCAGAAATAGGACTGGATTCCCAAATAATGTGAGTGGGGGGGAAAGGTAGCGAATAAAACATCAAGTATGATCATTAAAATACATAATTTGAAGTCAGGAAACCTAAATATTATCAGTTGTCATTCTAAATAACAAAAAAGAGTTAAGAATAACAAAAATACTGTTTAAATTGATATTATACAGCTTAAAATTATGTGATGGATAAAACATAAATACTAACTAAGTCAATAAGCCAAAGCAATATTAATCCCAAAAATTTCACTGTCAGGGAGTAGCTTGACAAGCTTCAAGGTTAATTCAATAACTAAAAATGAAACCCAGGTATCTAATTCTGCTAAGTTTTGTTGATAAACTAAGACAATTACCATGATTAGCAAAGCTGAAGTAACCTCACCTCCATTCCTGCACCCAGCACCCACAGGGCCCTAGAGGCTGTCATCTGTGAGGCTCCAAGGTTTGCTTTGGATTTGGAGGAGGAGAAGAGCTATTATGTTTGTCCACACAGAATTTTTTCCAAAGAATTGAATGCTGACATTTAAAACACGTGTCCCATTTAAAAATCTGATTTTCTAGCTTCTCTCAAAAATTTGTTGGATCCTGGCAGCCAGGGAAGTTACAGAGCTGAGGCCTAGTGTTCATCTGATATACACCCTCCCCGTGCCCACAGCTGTCACTTCGCATGGACTGCTCCCCAACCTCCAGTAAACGATACCCTCTGCACCTCTACGTCCTGGTCTCCCACTTGGCTGCAGGCAATCTGACACACAGATAGCAGTTAAAGTGGGTGTAGCAGGGCCCAGAGCTCCAGGTCCTATCTAATCCTTATTCATCCCGGAAAATAAAAGTCAGACCAGAATGTCAAGTGCTTGAGGGTAACACAGGAGAGCACGTTACTCTGAGGAAATAATACTCTTTGAAAACATTAGGATTTTAAATGCAAAGACTATCCTCTAACTGGAAGATATAAATTTGTTTTAAGAGACCATAGCATAATAAAGATTAAGGGAGGTGAAGTCATTGACAAGTTAGCGTACCTCAGAACTGGACAGTCCTGCATCTGTATTGTCCAGACCTTTCAGGAGTTCATCCAGCCTTTTCTTCTCTCTGTCAATCATAAACACTGGGCTTCTGGAACTCTTGGCCAACTATGGAGTATATTAGTAAGAAATGTAAACATGTAGTGCAAAGTGTATTCCAGTAAAAAAAAATGAGAATTCTACAAAATAGATATATTAAGTTTTAAAATTTGAGAGGTTAGGCATTTTGATTTGTTACGTAATCCTTTTTTTTTTTTTTTTTTTTTTTTTTATGCCAGGAATTTAAGCAGAGACCTGAAATGGAACCAGTCACTCACATGATGATAGACAGAAAGCAGAACAATGACCTTGGCTTCAGATCTCTGGTTCAGCAGTCACTGCAAAGACTGTTGTTGGCACACAGCCTTCACTTTGAGCACAGGTCCAGGATGAGGGAATGTAGATATGAATGACACTTCTCCCTCCTGCCTCTAATAGAGGCCAGAGTCCTCCCACAACTGGTTGCAGGCAGCAGGCAGGCAGGAGCTGCTCACTTCGCTCTCCCACCACAGCCAGGCTCACCCCCACAGCAGCAGCTAGGTAATCTTATTTTATGACAAATCTTTTATAAATGGCATTCTCCAAACAAATATTTCCAGTATATGCAAGTCCTCCTCTCTCTCTCTCTCTCTCTCTCTCTCTCTCTCTCTCTCTCTCTCTGTGTGTGTGTGTGTGTGTGTGTGTGTGTGTGTGTGTTCTTGTATGCATTTGTTGGCTACAGCACATATGTAGAGGTCAGAAGACAACTTGAAGGGACCGTTCTTTCTTTTCACTGCGTGGGTACAGGAATAGAACTCAGGCTTGGGGCAAGCACCCTTTACCCACTGTGTCATCTCACTGGCTCCAGGCAGGCCTTCTTATTAACGATTACAAAAGTCATTTTTATATATTTTAAAAAAATGTTTCTGCTGCTTCCAAGCTTCTCTCCCCAGATATATAGCTATGGATGATAGACATATAGGTGTATTGGTGTAGAAGACATAGATATGCTGATGCAGAAGCAGAAAAACATTTGCCGAGACACCAAGAAGGACACTTGGCTACTTTCTAGTATGTGGTACTGTGTGCAGCCACTTAGTGAAACTGCTTTTAAATTTCTAGAATGCAGGGCTAGGCATACAGATCAGTTGGTAGGACTTGCCTCACACGCAAGAAGCCTTGGTTCAATCTCTGGCACCTCATAAAGCTGGGCACCATGGTGCATGTTTATAATCCCAGCACTTGGGGTGCTGAAGCAGAGGGATCAGAAGTTCAAGGTCATCCTCAACTACCCACCAAGTGTGAGGCCAGTGCAACCTACATGAGAACTTATCTCAAAAATTAATTTCTAGAATTAAATAAAGACTCAATTGCCATTGCTAAAAGGAGAGAAGGAGAATCTAAACTGGAGTTATTGTGTGTGACAGCAAGAACTCAGAAACAGAGAACTCCACTATTCCTGGAAAATGAAACAGTGTAAGACCCAATGGGCCAGCAGAGACAAGAGCAGATGAAATTGGAGACGGCTCCCTGAAGTCACACAGAAGACTGAGAATGGCAGAGGCCGGCCTCACAGTGGCAGACTGACTCGGGGACCAAACTGCCTGGAATGGCATGCCAGTTGTGAGAAAATCTTCAGGCCTGAGCTGAGGAAACACAGCTCTCTCATCTTGCTGATGCTTTACCCTCACCAGTATGGCTGTCCCGTGACTAGCTGTCCAAGTCGTTACTGTGAGCCTCTGTCCAACCCCACAGACGTTTCTTGTAGATTAATTAAATAAAGGAGTCCCTGTGCCCTTAACTAATCTTCGTCCACTTTAAAGACAAACTAAATCAGGTTGCCTGGACTGCGGTGCGCCAAGGATGAACTCCTCAATCAAGGATGGTGACCAAGTGCTCGGGGATCAGAGGGGGACAGGAGGGGGGATCAGAGGGGGACCAGAGGGGGGGTCAGAGGAGTGTAGATTACCAGTTGATCTCTCTGAGCCGGTCTTTGCTGCTCTGCCAGGAACGCTTGTCGCTCCCAGTTCTAAATGCTGTAGCTACAATATCAAGTCTCGTAACAAAATGAGTCAATAAATAAACACTTTATTGATGCACAAGTTAAAATCTGGAGGGGAAGCGCTGCTCAAAGCTCTTTTCCATTTCAGGAACTAGACTATTTCTGAGTGATAAAATAAAGTCTAGTTGCAGCTAGCAGTTTTGAAGGAGACGGGATAGATAGGAGACAGGGTAGGGCAGGGTAAGAAGGGAGACATGATGTGATTAGACCGGAAAGCCTGCACAGGCATGTGGGCCCATGTGTGCGCACATGCACACATGCCACCCTCACACACAGACAGAGACGATGAATAAAGTGCACGCCGTGACCCCCTCTGCCACTGGCTCACTCCCACATCGACTCTTGAATCGTGAGATACCCACCTCAATGTTTCGCTTAATAAAATCCTGGCTGAGTTTGCTCCTGAGCTCAATCCTTTCTGTGTTTGAAAAAGGTTTCTTTTCTGTTTCGATCAATGTCTCATTTTTTCCCACATCACAGGTAAGATCTAGTATTGAAAAAGTTCAAAGTGATCTCATTATTGCAATTGTGAATCATACTCAAAGTTCATTATACGTCAAAATATATTTTAAAAACACACATAGAAGAAATAATTTTTGAATTCATGACCCAGAAACATAATATGGACTTTTTCTTTGTTTTAGATTTATTTTTTCCCTGTGCTCCTTAGCCAGATTTCTATCAGTGGCAGCCTACTTTTAAAATATTTTTAATTAAAATACAATTATATAATTTCCCTCTCTCTCTTTCCTACCTCGAACCCATACCACCACCACCACTTGCTCACGCTCTCAAATCATGGCCTCTTTTCCTTTCACTGCTGATACATATATATATATATATATATATATATATATATATATATATATATATATGCAACCTGAATAAAGTTACTTGTATGTATGATTTCAGGGCTGACCACTTGGTATTGGATAACCAATTGGGAGGCTCTTTCCTGAAGAAAACTCTTTCTCCCTCTCTCACAACTAATCAAAATGCAGAGAATAAATGATGGTGGGGTGTCCAGCCCCAAATGATACAGCTATAAGACAACTCCTGCACCCAAGGCTCAGAAAACGTCATGGAAGGGAAATCCTTTCTGTATTTGAAAAAGGTTTCTTTTCTGTTTTGCTCAATGTCTCATCTCTTCCACACCACAGGTAAAATCTAATACTGAAAAATTCAAAATGACCCCATAATTAGAATTGTGAAAAAAGACTAAGAGCCAGAGGAGCAGGAAGTCTACAATCTACTTTTTAAAAACTACCAGGCAAAATTTCAAACATCCAGTAAGAGAATGCAATAATGATGTTTCAGTAAGTACCTTTACCATGGATCAACTCACAAAAGGTTGTAATCCACATATCTTCATAGCGCTCTGATTGAATCCAGTACCTCTCATGTCTTAGGTGAGTTCTCTGCCACTGAGCTACAACCTCAGCCCTTATGCTGTACCAAACTCTAGCTGCTTCTTCTTATCTGTTCATTACTATAAATTATACCAAGTCCTCTTTACCCATGGGTATTTCCATATATAGCCAGCATCCTCTTGTAACAATCTATATAATCACATAAATTAAACATACCCTTCTTGATATTCTGCAAGAATTTTTCATAATTTTCTGGAGGAATCTGAGTATGAAACACTGAGAAAAATTTGTCTTCAAACTCACAAGGCTCTACTGATACAAAAAGAGAAAAAAGCACTGTTCAATCTCCACAAAATAAAATAATGTACACAGTTGCAGTAAGACAGAGGATGAAGAGTCCTCTACTATTCCTCAATCCCCTCCACACCTGTGAACTGGTTTTTGTCAGTGTCACTGAAATGACAGTCTTCATCACATGGGCCATGGAGAACTGCAGACGACAGCCAGAGAGCTCTTCCCAACACAAGACAGCCAGACGGCCCTTCCTAGATGCACAAGAGCCTGCTAGAGCATCACAATTCTCTATTGATGGCCTAGGCAGATCCCAGCACTTGTGATACAGACAATATGCCCACTCACTAACAGAATTACATTTTCCCTTTTTATTTTAAGCCTCTAAGTTGAAGATTTTGAAGGTATAGTCAGCCATTATCAGAATGCCTTTGAGCTAAGCATGGTGGCAAATACCTGCAATTCCAGCAATAGGGAGAGGATGCATGAGGCCCAAGAGTACAGGTCACTGTCTGAGACACAGCAAGTGTCTCAGTATGGGTTACATAAGACTCTGTCTCAAAATAAATAAATAAATAAAAAGACAAGGCCTGCAAGATGGTGCCATGGGCCAAGGCACTTATGCAGGCTTCATGACCTGAGCTCCACCCCAAGTAGGGATGGAGAGGGAGAGAATCAATTCCACAAAGTCCTCAGACCTCCACACATGTGCAATGGCATGCACTCCCACCTACCTACACACACACACACACACACACACACACACACACACACACACACACACACACACAACTTTTTAATTTAAAAGAGGGAGCGAGTACATTTGGGAGACTAGTAGAAGTCAGTGTTCTTCTCTGAGGCTAAGCAACATGAAGAAAACAGGACATTACAATCTTCAAAAATTTTTATATGTTCTTGTGTTAGCAAATTTAGTTATTAAGCATCTTTGTCCCAGCTAGTTTTATGTCAACTTGACACAAGCTAGAAAGAGGGACTCTCAGTTGAGAAAATGCCTCCATAAGGTTTGCTTATGGGCAAGTATGTGGGAAGGCCCAGCCCTTTGTGAGTGGTACCATCCCTGTACATGTCGTACTGGGTTCTATCAGAAAGCAGCCTGAGAAAGCCACAAGGAACAAAGCAGTAAGCAGCACTCCTCCATGGCCTCTGCATCAGTTCCTGCCTCCAGGTTCCAGTCCTGCTCAAGTTCCTGCCCTGACTTCCCTTGGTGATGGACTGTATCCAGAAGTGTAATTAAAATAAACCCTTTCCTGCCCAAGTTGCTTTTGGTCATGATGTTCTCCTACAGTAATCTTTTGTTGTTGTTGTTGTTTTCCAAGGCCGGGTTTCTCTGTGTAACAGCTGTGGCTGCTGTGGAACTTGCTTTGTGGGCCAGCTGGCCTCAAACTCACAGAAATATGCCTGCCTGCCTCTGCCACCCTCCACCCACTTCCAAGTCCTGGGATTAAAGGAATAAACCACCACCACTCAGTCCTAAAACAATCTTGTTTGTTTGTTTGTTTGTTTTGGGTTTTTTGAGACAGGGTTTCTCTGTATAGCTTTGGAGTCTGTCCTGGAACTAGCTCTTGTAGACTAGGCTGATCTCGAACTCACAGAGATCTGCTCGCCTCTGCCTCCCAACAGCTGGGATTAAAGGTGTGTGCCACCACTGCCTGGCAACCCTAAGACAATCTTAAAAATCAATTTTCTCTTTGATTTAACACGACATGTTGACTCTGCCAGTTTGTTTCACAGAGAAATCTTTTGTTTTGAAAAGCATGCCAAGACAGGTGTGGAGGTATACCTTTAATCCCACCACTTAGGAGGCAGGGGTAGATGAATCTCTTCGAGTTAGAGGCCAACCTACACAATGAGTTCCAGGCCCATGAGGGCTACATGGTGAGATTCAAAATAAAACAAAACAAGGCTCACACACCATCCACAAGGTTAAAATTGATAAATTGTTCTTCATTAAAATTAAAGATCTTGGGATTGGAAAGATAACTCAGGTGGTAGAGTGCCCACTGCACAAACACAGCACCTCAGTGCAATCTCTGGAACCCATGCAAAATAAGTCAGGCGTGGTAGTACATATTTGTAATCCCAGCATTGGGGAGACAAAGACAGAAAGATCCATGAGACTCATTGGCTAGTCATCGATGATAATGATGATGATGATGACAGCTCCTTGGGAACAAATGATGGTTAGCTTTAACTGTCAACCTAACACAACCTAGAATCCTGGGAAGAGAGTCTCAGTAAGGATTGTCTACACAGGATTGGTATGTGAGCATGTCTGGCGGGGGAGGGAGTGCCTTAAGGTAAATGATGTTAAGAAGACCCAGTCCACTATGGGCAGCACTATTCCCTGGACAAGGGGTCCTGGAATGTATAGGAGTGGATAAATCGAGCTGAGCACAAGTAAGCAAGAGGGTTCATGCATACATTTCTCCCTTCATTGTGGATGTGATGTGTCCAGCTGTCTCAAGCTTCTGCCACTGTCACTTCTCACAGCGATGAACTGTAACAGGGAGTTGTGAACTCCAAAGTTCTTTCTCCCCTAAATTGCTTTTTGTCAGGGTATTTTATCATAGCTACAAAAATGCAACTAGAACAGATAGTAATCAGTAGAATGAAATATTCATAATGATCCAAAAAGAAAAAAAAAAGGCTAGCTGCCATGTCAGCAAAAGGCATAAGTACACGCTTCTAAGTGAAAGAATGTAGTCTGGAAAGGTTTTCACTGAAAATTCCAATTACACAACTTTCTTGAAAGGGCAAAACTATAAATAAAGTAAAACAGTGGCAGTTAGAAGGCTGGGGAAGGAAGGAGAGTTGAATGAAGACTCACACAATGGGTTCTTTTAGGGCAGAAAGACTATTCTATATAATGCAATAATTGTGAATGTGTGGCACTATGCCTTAAAAAAAAAAAAAAAAACACTTACCACCAGAACATAAAGGACAAAAATCGATGTTTGTAAATTCTTCTGAAAGAAAATCACTTAAGAGATTGAGGAATCCCAAATATGGAATGCAGAAATGTGGCAAGACAATCCAAACATATGACAAATAAATAACACAATCTCATTAAATAGAAACAAAAACAAACATATGAAAAGGTGCCTGCTTAGCTCCAAACCTCTAACTCTGAAAAAAACGGAACCTAAAAGACCAAAGGTAACAGAAACTAAATGTGAGAAGTACATTCCAGGTGATCAAAGTGTTTTCTATGGGTTATCGATACTGTCTGTATACCATGCAACTGAACAATTAAGTAAAGAGATGGCACAGGGTGGGAAGAGGTTTCTCACTGTTGGAATAAACATTACAGATAAGCCAGAGGGTTAGGACAAAATGGTTCACGTGGGATGACGGAGTACAAGCAGACACATGAGTGTGTGTTAACTCAATATTAGCTCCTACAGAGATGGCTACATACAGGTATACTTACAGACATGTGCATAACAGGTGATGCACATACATCTCTTTTCCTAGCAGAAATTGCACCTGGCATCGAGATGCTGACTCTAACACCACTCTCCAGTGACAGGATTCGGGGCTCCTTGGAGACATGGCTGACTCCAAGACTAGGGTGGGAAATACAAAAGGGTCAAAAGCCAAAAAGAGAAGATAATGCCTGGCAAGAGAAACAAAACAAATCCCACAGTGACAGAAATGGTGCAAAGGGATGCAAAGAGACATCTAATGGCCAAAATGGGAAAGTATAGTCAATCCACTAAAATGGTGTTGAAATCCAACTCAAAATCCACTAACATCAGTCCAATACTGACACAAATGAGTGAATAAAAGAGAAAACAGACCAATGTCTCCGGCAGAATAACTTGGAATAATGTAGGCCCATATTCTGCTCTCACTGAGGCAAAGCATGGCCCATCACTTCTCAGACAGAGACTGTACACGGCCACTTCCACAGAAAAGCCTCAGTTGGAAGAGAGGGAGGTGGCATGCCTTTACAATGGAAAACTCAGACAAACACTTCCTCAGCCAGGGGAGGGCTGTTGACATCAACAGGGTGGTGCGTCATGAAAACGGCACTTTAACACTGTCATCTTCCTCCCAAGAGTGTGCAATTCAGTCTGGTCATGGTAAAATCAAGAGATTATCCCAGCTGGTGGATAGGCTACAAGATGCTTGACAGTGTGCTTCAAAACTGCCAAGATCTTCTCCAACAAGGAACCACCAGAAGTGGCACAACTAAGAGAGGACTAAGGAAGCCTGAGGGCTAATCTGATGTGATGTCCTGTGCGGAGTCCTGGGGCAGGGAAAGAACATTAGGGAAACCTAACAAGATGTGAATAAAGTTGGCTTTTGCTTAATAAGGTCATACCAACACTGGTTTGCTTCAGACACATCACACTCATGAACGGTGGCCCCGATGGGGTGGTGTAAACAGAAAAAAAAAATCTGTACCATACTTGTAACTTTTCTCTGAATTTGGAGTCATGCTAAAATTAAAAGACTTACTTTTTTCTTAATTTCATTTTTTTTCACAGAGGGAAAACCAGGAACAAAATTAGGCATAGTTAAGAAGATACACAATGTGGAGAATTACTATTAGGATACTGATGTGAAGAGCTGTATTAGTGAGGTTGTTCTTATTGCGTATGCAGAGTCCTGCCCAAACTGACTCCAGAAGAACCAGTAAACGGGAGGACAGTGCGTGGGAGAGACACCCGGAAGAGTCACAGAACTGCCTCCAAGAGACCATCTGAGCCAGATGGTGTTTCCAATGAAATGGTTCAGATTTTTAGGGAACAGACAATCCCCGAGTTATGTAAATTGTTTCAAACATAGAAATAAATGGATGGCCATGAGCACTCAATTTCTGATGTTAACAAAGATAACAAAGTACACACACCTACTATTCCCACTTCCACTACAACACACACACACACACACACACACACACACACACACACACACACAAAATCTAATCCTTCTGCATTCTGTTTACTTATATATCTGTGTGCATAGATATGCATATATGTGTGGGTGTGTTCACGCCATAGTGCACAGGTGGAGGTCACAGGACAACTTGAGGGAGTTGGTTCTCTCCTTCAGCCATGTAGGCTCTGAAGATGGAACTCAGTTAATCAGGCTTGGCAGCCAGCACCTTAATCCACTAAGCCATCTCTCTGCCTCTAATCCTGTTTTATAGAAACAAAATAAATTCAGCCTTTCAAATCGATACCAATTAAAAGAATCATCTTCCATAAGCTGACCTAGGAATAAAAAACAGATTCATTATTTAAATCTATTAATTTAAAAATGTTAATTTTATCAAGAAAGAAATCTGTAACTCAAATAGCTATTGAAATGGATTGAATAAATCTCCAACACTAAGTCTATGGTTGGTGTTGGGAATGGGAACAATTATTGAAGAAGACACACAAAAATTAATATTTTTTTCTGGTTGATATGTTCAAAATTAATAAGATCCAAGGCATACAACTAAAGATAGTCAGAATGAATAACATGATCTAATTAATCATAAAATATTGCATAATAGAGTATAAATTATAATATAGTTAATCATAAAATTATAAAAAGCCTCTATCTTTTCTCCATATCACTTAGAAGTTGTGAAAATATGTTGAAGAAGTCACCAATTGGAATAGTAATAGCAAAGAGCTATATGAAACCAGTTGATAGCTAATAAATATGTGAGACCTACCAAATTCCCTGGAATATGAGACACCATAGTCTTGTTAATATTGTCTAGTAATCATGGAAATGCTAAAAATAACCTAATCTATTGAATACTTATTTCCCGTGTTAAGGGATGCAAGCTGCCAATTTGTAAGGACGTGTAAGTATTCTACAGTGGAATTCATGAAATTCATAAGAAACTTAAAGAGACACAGCCAAAAGTGTACAGGGAACTAAGATCTTCCAGGAAGTATTGTGAGTGGTTTTAGAAGCAGCCTCGGGCTCCAGGAGCACCTTCAGGAGTGCCTTCAGATGACAAAAACCCTAACCATCAACTGTGTCATGAGGAAACCTAGTCAGAACCACCTGGCCACACTCCTCCAAAATAGCTGAAATTCTAAGGGCAGAACTGCTTGTTTTCTTAATACACCAACTTCTGAGGTTAATTTTTTTTTTTTTTTGCAGCGATAGATAACTAATACAATTACACCATAGGGGAACAAGGATAGCAGGATGACACGATAAAGAGACTGACACTGAACAGCCTAAGAGAGAAATGCTGAAGACACTAGACTCATAAGAGAAAAGAAAGGGGAGCAGCAGCTGAGGAGGCAGAACATAGTCTCCTCTGAGGAGCTGTTATTCGGGGAAGACCTCAGGAATCACCTCTAGGTGTGAAATTTAAGTTCAGGCAAACTAGGACCTATGCTAAGAGTTTTGCGCCTTTTAGAACGGGTTGTGACTAGATGCTGCCACCCAGTGGACGATGTGCAAAAACTTGGCCCTTTCCTGGTCACAGGGTCCCTGTTTTCCTAACCACACAGAAACACGCTATGGGTAGATATAAGTGTGCCAGCTAGTTTTTATGCCAACTTGACACAAGCTAGGGAGAAGGGGATCCTCAATGAGAATGTCTCCATAGGCTTGGCCGGCTTTCATATTCTGTGTTCTGTTACCCTCCCCATCTGCCTCCCTCAACGCTGCTTTTCCCTTTCCCGTGGGCCCTTTCCTAGTTCCATGGTCTCGACACACACTAGCTCCCACATAAACATACATACCTACAAATTGGAATCTAGGATCGGCATAGGAACGAGAACATGCGCTCTTTGTCTTTCTGACACTGGGCCACCTACCTCCCTGGAAATCGGTTCTTTTCCTGAAAACCTCGTTGTTACTGTCCAATAAAACGCCATTGTGTGCACATACCACATTTTCATTATCCATTCACCTTTTGATGGACAGCTAGACTGATTCCATTTTCTTGCTATTGTGAACAGAGCTGCAGCAGACCCAAGTGTGCCTGTATTATGTAGGATATGGAGTCTTCTGGGTGGATGCCCAGGAGCGGTGTCGCTGGGCCGTAGGGCAGTTCCAGTTGTAG
>NC_048599.1:60062509-60252509 GCF_003668045.3 Cricetulus griseus | reverse complement strand
TGAAAATAATAATAATTTTATGAAGTAACATGTTTTGTTATATTTCTAAATGTATTTAAAGATGGCATTCTTAAATGTAAAAAACAAGTGACTCATTTCCCACCAAAAACATGTCTCCTTTTTGGTATATACTCCTAATATTTCAAATACAGTATCTGCAATTATCATTAGCCAATCTCCCAGTGATCTCCCCACCTGGATGCTTGGAGGCCTTCTGTTGAGCCAAGTCTGGGTCTTCATCTGAGCCCTGTTTGGCTGATTTTGTGCTCTCATAGTAGTCTGCCCACCTGCCATCATGACTACATCTTCTTTCTTCCCCACTACTGTTTGATGAGTGGTCCTCCTTACTGAAATTCAACTTGCTTACCGTGTCAATCTAAAAATAATTTTCAACAAAAAGAATTTCGAAAATATAATACTCAAAGACCCTTAAACAGATAATACATGTTCTTAGAATGTCACACATGGTAGCATTTAACACCATTGGGAGCAGCACATATGGAGAGGTGTAAACACACACACACTGGCGTTCCTGGAAACGTGGGCCTTTAATGAAGAGCAACTTAACTGCAAATTAAATTTAATGTTTCACCAAATAAATACCATTGTCCCGAAATCTTAAATAACAATGGGAAGAGTTGAAACTGGTCCTGAAGAGCCATCCTCAGGAGCCAGGAGCCCTGCTCTCTGCTGTCCGAAACAGCAGCCCCTTCCCCTGTACCGCTGCTGAGAGATCTGAATGACTCAGACGTGGTTGGTTTTGAATTTTGAATGAGATGTGTTTCTAATAAGAGTCTTCTAATGAGACTCACATGCTTTGGTTATTCTTAGTTTCCTATTTTGTTTCAGCTTCCCTTTACGCTTCAGCAAACTTCATTTTGAAAACAGCAGTTTGGCCCAGCTGTGTTTTCCTGAGAGAGGGCAGAAAGGGACATTCATGGATGGGTCAAGAGAAATCACAGTTTGCAAAACTCCGAAATCAGCCCAGGACAGTGAGAGCCACAATGGGGTAAATACATCCCAGGGAGAGCTGGGTTCCAGCCTCAGTCATTGGGAAGTAGCCACCCACATGCTCAACACTCCACCATAGCAATGGGCTCTAGCACCAATCTCAAGGGCAGAAGATGTGTGACACTAAGAATAAACTGCCAATTGTCTCTTAGGCACCATGTACACCCCCACCACTCATCACAGAAGCATTGGAAGTAGAGATGTACACTGGCACACCCAGCTTTATGTGGTTCTGGGGGTTCAAACCCAGGTTCTCTAAGTACATGGCAAATATTTTACCTTCTGACAGTCTATTTTTAAATACTGAATTATTTTCATAGTAAATATCAGTGGGGATATATTAGATATTGGAATACAAAGCTTCCTTCTGAAGCCAAACAACACATAAAGCTTAAAAAGTCCAATATAGACTTAAAAAGAAAAAAAAAAACAGAAAAGAAGTCAGTGGGGAGGAGGAAAAAAGATCTAAGTGCGCTCATCTGGAACAATCTGCTGAAAATTCAGGGACCTGTGAATACTCTCTGAAAGCCTCCAAAGACGACATTGAAATGGGAGTTAAGGACAGCCTTGGTTCCCTCAACTGTTGTGGCAGAGAGCTTGGTTCCTTCCCAAGCAAACGATTACCTTGAAGGCTCCTGGTTCTGGCGAGAGCACCTCCAGAGAAGCATTTGAACTTCTGCTCCCAGGACGTGATCTTGAACTTGAGGCTGGTTTTGAAATTCCATCTAGGCTTCCCTTTATAATATCCATCGACATCCTGAACCAAGCCAAAGGAATTAAGAAGCAAGTGACTTCGAGGTCTAAATTTCTCCTTAATCAATCTAGGTTTACAGCCAGTTACTCAGAACCTATTCACTACCAAAGTCACACAGATAAGTGCCCGTCAAGGTCATCAAAAGAACCCTGTGTTTGTGGATTATGTATCAGATCCTGACAGCAGTGGAAGTGGAATGCGGCATGTGAACGCTGGCACACTGTCACACTGTGGTGGTGCGGGAAAATACAAAACAAAAACGTGCTGCCTTGCTCTTCCCCACAGAAAACTCCAAGGACACCTCTCTCAGCCTGGGCCCACTACATCTTGAGGATTTGCTAAGGCCTCCAGATAAGCCACGGGTTTTTGGAGCACTTTCCTCCACAGCACAGTCCTTATTTAACCAGCTCTCCCCTCCTAAAATCCGCAGTTCTGCTTCTGACTGGCACAAGAGAGTAAGGCCTACATCCTTGATTAGAGGACAGAATTGTCACTATCTGGCTGTACTTCATCAAACTACTTTACAGAAGACTCTAGCCACAGACTGTCTTCATTATCGCCAGTTTGTGTCTAGGGTGGATTTTAAAAGTGAGACTAGCTTAAACTAAGCAAAACGGCTTACACCAGAGGGAGAAGATAAACACTGTGGATATATCCTTCTAAACCATGTCCTTGATAAAAAAATCTTCTACATCTGCCTGTTGTTGGAACAATATGCATACTGGAAACTAGAAGAAACTGAATCCAGCTTAAATATGAATGGGTATCTTCTGCCAAAACGTTTCTAAATGCTTATAATTATGTGTAAACATAAAAACTGCAATGTCCTCCTTGTTCGACAAAGTGGCCTGTCTTTCATGAAGTTTTCGAACCAAGGACTCATGAGTCCAAAGAGGCTTTACACCCCGAAGGAAGCACAAACATTAACAAGCTGAAGCTGCTCTCAGGCACCCTGAGGAATAACATGGCTTGGCCTCCAGCTGTGCAATGTACCACTGCTGCTCACTTCAGCAAACAGTTGGTTAACTCTTCCCACTCAGCAACTGAAAGAGGTATTGATGCCAACATTATTCACACTCTGTAAAGAGGTTGGGGCTCACTCAGGAAGGGCCTGTCGTTGTTACTGTGTGATGATGGATCACCCTGGCCCGGTCACATCACCACTGAAAAGCGTAAGTCACTAAAAGGCCAAATGTTTTTTCCATACCCTTAGCATCCTGTCAAGGAGGACTTACTGCAGCTTGAGAGGAGCAGGGGAGATGGAAGCATGTGGCAGAGCCAATATAATGCATGTCAAGAAAAGGCCAGGGCAAAGGGACCCATCTGTGACATGAATCAGCTAAAAGACCCCAGAAATCTTTCCATCTGCTTCAAAAACTGGTCTGTTACTATTATATTCCTCCCCTAAACACGTCAAGTGAAATAAATCATGGTCACAGAAAATGTAACTGACAGACTATCTGTGTATTTGACCATTTGGAAAACAAGTCAGAGTAAAGAGCATTGTAGTGGGATCTTATAGATGTATTATGTGTTTAAGAAATCACTTGTCACACAGAAATTCCAAATGAAAATTGAAGAGCTGTATAAGAAAGCAGCCAAGCAATGTGTACTTAGTTGTATGAGAACTGAGTATGGACTTAACAAACATCATGATTTCACTGAGTATATGGGCATGGGGAGCAGTATCCGAAAGAAGGGATGCAGAGAACCTATTCTAACAGGAAATTGAAGAGGACATCCAAAAATGGATAACACCAAACAATTGTTAATTAAGCATAATATTTAACAGTTCAAGACAGCTGCCTCAAGAGACCATGACCAGGAATCACTCTATTATTGCTTCCAATGTCAATGTTACACAGCAGTTCAACATTTGGACCATATTATTTGGATAAAAGCAAAAACTAATGTTAATGAGTAGATATAAAATATGCAATCTTCCAGGAACTGGAAGAAAACACAAGGACAGTTTGCAAAGAAATCAATAATGTACTAAGTATGTGTAGTGGTTTGAATGAGAATGCCTTCCCTGCCCCCCCCCCCAAGCTCTTATATTTAACTACTGGGTCCCCAATTGGTAGACGTATTTGGGAAGGATTAGGAGGTGTGACCTTATTGGAGGAGGTGTTTCATGGGGGGGAGGGGTGCCCTTTGATGTTTCAATAAACTCTCATCATTTCATCTTAGCTCTCTCTTCCTTCTACTTTCAGATCAAGAAGTGGCTCTCAGCTGTCCCTACTGCCATGCCTTTTCTCTGCCATCATGGATTCCAATCTTCTGAAACTAAATCAATTGAAGGCTTTCTTTTCTAAGTTGCCTTCCTCATAGTGCTTTGTTACAGTAACTAAGAAAAGTAACTAAGACAGAGGTTGGTAACAAGGAATGGGTTATCTCTGTGACAGGTCTGACTATACTGGAAGACTTTGGGACTCTGGACTAGTAAAGTCATTGAAGTTTGTAGGTGGAGCTTAACGGGCTGTCCTAGCAGGTTAGAAGACAATGTGCTGAGAACTATGTGGACTGTGGACAAACCTCAAGATGTTCAGGTAGGGCAATATTAGCAGCTGGGCCACAGCACATTCTTATATTTGGCAAAGAATGTGGCTCCTTTCTGCCCTTGTCCTAAATATTTGCCTAAGGCAACGCTGAAAAAAAAAGATGAATTAATTTCCTTGGCCTAGGAAATTTCAAAACAGCCTAATATTGACTCTGTTGTGTGGTTGCTAGTAAGCACTCTTATGTGAGTCTACAATGAAAAGAACAACTGGTACAAACAGAAATTTTTTTGTTTTATATATTTCCTCATTTAATGATACATAATGCACATTTTCTTAGGGTATTAAAACAATCAAAATTAAAATATCAGTCATCTTCTGATAGTCTGTAAAGTAGAAGTGTGACTAGGCTCTAATGGTAACAAATAACTGCTAATACATGCCAACGTTTTATTTTGATCAGCTCATGTGTTAGTACATGATCTGCTCTGATGAGGCAAAACTGCCTGTGTCCCTTTGGTTTGCTGCCAGTCTGCTTGTCTGAAAAGCCTATTCATGTTCCCCAGCATGATGGATGCCCAAAGGTACCTACCTATATTTGGTTTACGTTTCTTCATAAGAAAAACTCAGTTCCAGGCCAATGTTTACAAGTCCTCTTCCTATTTTCATCTCTCTCTCTCTCTCTCTCTCTCTCTCTCTCTCTCTCTCTCTCTCTCTGTGTGTGTGTGTGTGTGTGTGTGTGTGTGTGTGTGTGTGTGTGTGTGTGTGTGTGTGAGATGACTATGTGTGGCTTACAGTCTAAGCTAGTTCTCTAGATCTCAGTGGCAAGAAGTTTCAGAAAGAATGGACTAATGCAGAAAGAGTTTCCAGCAGAGACCATATTTCCCTGAGACTCCACAGTCCCTCCCAGGCATGGCCACGCCCCGGTAGTCACACCCACCTCCCCTGGGTACCGAGTCCGCGCTCCCCCTTCAGTGGAGCCCTGACACAGGACTCCGCCCGCCCGCCCGTCAGCACTCTGTTGTACCTCACAGCAGCTACTGACCTCTGCCCGAGGTCCGTGCGTCCCCTCACCTTCCCGGTGGGGACGAAGGTTGGACGTCTAGGCACTAACTAGCACCTCTGACATCCAAGTGTCATTCACTTCCCCTCGAAGGGGACGGGTCTTTCCCGCCACCACCGCCTCTGCGGAGACCAAAGATGCAGCGGTCCCAAGCCCGCGGCCTTAAAGAACGCCGTTGCCCCGGCAACTAGAAGCGCGCGGATCTCGGTCTCGCGATAGGTGTAAAGGGCCGTACCATCAGAAATTAGCACCGGGGACCGTAACTACAAGGAAGACTGCTGAAGCGGTGGGGATGGGAGGTTGTGGGACTGGGGCCGTCCTATAACCTTTCCAGTAAATGTTCTAGGTGAGCAATGGTCTATTCATATTTAGACTGGACTCCGGAACGAGGATCCCGGTGTTTACATAGCTCTGCAGGCATCTGCTCTCTGCGATCTCAGTTAACTCCCGTATCACATCAGCCCTTGCAAGACCGATGGGCAGCTCAGAGATGCAGAGATGTCATATGTGAAAGTCTTGAAAATTCTGGAGCGCTCTGTGTGTAAAGACTGGGCTGCAGAAAGAAAAAAATAAGGATTATGATGGCTTTACACCCCTTCATAATTACGCATAATTTCTCCATGCGTAGTGCATGAGGACTCTGCCTGGATCACCAAACTGATACTTTTCAACACCTGCTGCGTTCCAGTCTGAATGGTCCTTGATTGTTTACAAGGTGTCTGCACACACAGAGCTCCTTTGTCCTTGTGCTTTGGGGCAGGTACCGTATTTCTTCGGTCTTTTTCATCAGAACAAATGTGTATAAATTGAGTCACCCACAGAGCACAGCTATAATCTGAGGTAGGACGGGATGTAAAAACCTGGCTGTAAATGACATCTGTGTCCTACCGATCCTGCTTGTATCTGCAGGTCAGATGCCTCTTTTGAACCCCATTCCTGTATCGGACCTCGGTAAGGCATGTCTCCTCAGCTGTGTGAGAACCCTCTCAAACTTAGCAGATCAAAAATCAAACCACTTTCCGTAGTCTCCTCTCCCCAACCCAGCCTATCACACCCTCCCAGGCTCAGCTCAGCAACTTTGGTGTCCTCCTCATGGCCTCTTCCCGACACATGTATTATAAATGCTAGCGGTCTGCATTCAAATGTATCAGAATCCAAATGGCTTCTCACACCTGTTCCCACTCTCTGCTAGATGTTTGCAATGATCTAGCTGTAGTTTCTTTGGCTAACCCCCCGCCCCCTTGCACCTTGTATACTTGAAGCACTTTATCCTGCAGCGGGTTCAGAACCTCAGTCAAATCCTGCCAGTCCGCTGCTCCATGCTCCCCACAATTCTCCATTTCTCTTAGAATCCATACAATTCCCTCAGGCCCTAATGATCAAACTGTTAACCCCGCTGCCCTCCAGCCACCCCCACGCCCCATAAACGTTGCTCCAGCCTCTGTCTTCACTGTTAATGTTTCCACGGGAAAATTCCCTGTACTTCTCAGGAAATTTATGATTTTTCCAAATCCCCCCCCCCTTTTCTTAAAGTTCGGAATCCAAAACAGAAGAAAGCATTCTGCTTCTGGATGAGAATTAACCCTTAGCAGCCTGCATAGAGATGTAACTGAAGGCATCTGGGGGCACCACTGCCAAAGCAAGAGCAGAAATTATGACACTAAGTCAGAAGTTAAGGTCACCATTTCCTGGGTCCCAGGCAGAAATACCAGGGAGGGGCATAGCAGGGTCATCTGCCCATCTTCCTTAGAGTCCTGGGCCCTGACTGTGCCAGCAGGGAGTCATTTTTAGTATTTGTCTGGGGTCTTCTCTCCCTCTCTCCCTCGCTCCCTCCCACCCTCTCTCCCCCCTCCCTTTGTCGGGATGTCTCTACAAGTAAATGCATTTGTTATGTAAGCCTAGAAACCAGAGTTCAAGCCATAGAACCTATGTAAAGGATGGAGAAGAGAACCAACTCACAGTTTTTTTCTGACCTCCACATGGGCATCATGGCACAAATGGATGAATACATACATACATACATACATACATACATACATACGTATGTACGTACATACATACATATTTACACTTAAAGAAGAAAAAAGAAATAATGAGTTTGGGATTCAAAGTAAGTCCTTACCTTCACAGTTCCCAATCCACAGTATTGACCAGTAGATTTACATGCTATATGAAAAAATGAGTAACTGGACAGGAGTGTACCCCAGTGGTAGGTGAGAGACTCTGTGTATGAGCCATAGCAGTACCACAAGCAAGGACCAAGAAGTAACTAAGGTTGCCTTTCTCATGTGCAATCTAGATGTGGGGAGATGACCGCACGTCTGCTAGCAGCCAAATCACAAAATGTTCCAGCAAAGCTGAGTAAACAACTGAAAACAGTATCCAATGCACCTTCAGCATTTCTCACCTGGACTCACTGTAGTTAACTAACCAGTCAAAATGGGTTTGAGTCAAAGATTCATGCCTAGCCAATTAACTGCCTCCACAAACTACTGTTTGTGGAAGTCACCTATAAAAATCCTCATCTGTGCTTGCCCAAGGCTACTATTCAGGGACAACCTAGTTCAGTATACCTAAACTACATTCTTCTGCATTCTCCATTCCCCTCAAAAATGCTACTTCCTTTGACCTTGGTATCAGTTGTCTCTTGGTTAATATTTTATTAATCAAATACTACCCAGTGATGTTCTCTGTGTTTTCCAGAATTTGAATATAATTTATAATTTTTCCAAACGCTTCTAAATTTAATCATTTGGATTTGGGGGCTTTCCTTTCTTTGTATTTGGGTGTTGTTTGTCCAGGGGGGAGGTACCAGATATGGAAATCTAGGCTTTACACATATAAGGAGGCAAGTGTTCAACCTCCAGGCAGTATTGCAGCACTAATATTCTTATTGGTTAAACACATGCTTCAGGGGATCATAATAGTAAGAATATGAAAATTGGAGGTATTTTAAGAATGATTTAGGAACCTGCAGGTATAATTGCAGAATGTGTACTTAGCCTGCATGAAGTCCTGGGTTTGATAGCAGCACCAGAAGAAAAGAGGAAAAAGACCTTGCAGTTTACATTTCCTGTCTCTACATGTGAAATGTCAGTATTTGTCAGGGGCTTAGAAACACAACTTGTCTCTCCAACACACAGACACACACACACACACACACACACACACACACACACACACACACACACACACACACCAGCTCCCTAGTTCCCCTACCTGGAATACAGCTTCCCAACTGTCTGTGTGGCTTGCTTCCTGAGAAGGCCCTGTAGTCACAAAACATAAATAATCATCTATAACCACACTTCAAAAGAACTTACAAAGAAGTCCTATTTGGGATCATGGTTTGGGGTTTTCAGTCCATGGTCACTTGGCCCTTTTGCCTTGGGCTTTGGCAGAACATTATATTGTGACGGAAGTACTGTGAGGCAGGCCAGCTCCTGTGATGACAGCTAAGAAGCTAAGACAGAAACTAGGGGTCAGGGTCCAGTGTCTGCTTCAAGGGCATGCCCCAGCCCCCATCACCTATGTTCATCCCACATAACTGCCCTGCAAAGGCTGCAGCATCTCCTAACAGCACCGCAGACTGGCAACAAGCATTGGCACCATTAGGGGACAGCTATCCAAAGTATGATCCCTGCTTTTTTAAATGTTTTAATAAAGGTGGTGGGTAGAGAGATAGCTCAGAGGTTCTGAGTACCTGCCTTCTTCCAGATGATGGGGGTTCGGTCTTCAGCACCAATATGTTGACCCAACAGTCTGTGGGATCTGGTGCCCTCTTTGGCCCCTTGCAAGCGCTATGCACAAACACACAGACATACTTGCAGGCAAAACAGCCAAACACATAAAATAAAAAATAAGAAATGAAAAAAGTTTGTAATAAGGAAGAAAGCACCATTATTATGAGTTTGGTATTAAATAGTTGGGTAGCCTTAGATGAGTTCACAGATGTTCATAGATGGGCCACTATGTCCTCATTTGGGAAATGAAGCTGGATGTGGTTTGCAATTCTTGACACCACTGCCCATTAGAATCAGCATTGTGTAGACTCCTGACACCAGGGCTGCACTGAGAACTGTAACTATGTCACCCAACGAGCTTGAGAAAATGCTGATTCGGTCTCTGGTGGGACTGTCACGGGTGACAGCAGGGCTCCTGGACGACAAATTACCACCTGAGTAGATGTAGGTAGATCAGCTCCACATGGCTACACACTGTTCTGTTCTGTGAACAAAGGCCATGTTTTCTTTGCGTATGTGTGTATGTGTAAGTGTGTATACTATGTGAAGGTCTATATAGTGCATATATATGTGTGCAAACGCAGCCCAGGTATACCAATATGGGTGTAGAGGTCAGAGAGAATCTCAAGGGTCAGTTCTTGCCTTCCATCTTATTTGAGACAGGGTCACTTTGTTGTCTTTCCATGGCATATGTGAGATTGAGGCTGGCTGGCCCATGAACTTTCTGGAATTTTCCTTTTCCCATTCCCCATCTCCTCAGAGAAGCTCTGGGCTTACAGATGTGCATCACCCCCTCCAGCTTTTGTGGGGCTTTAGGGATATGAACCCAGGCCCTCACACTCAACTGGCAAGTGCTTTTACCTGCTAAACCATCTCCCCAGCCTCTCTCTCTCTCTCTCCAGATTTTATAGTGGGTGCTTAATGAGGCCCATTAAGAAAATCCCACATTTCAAGGTGATGTGGAGGAAGAAAACTTAGAAAATACAGAGCTATGAAGACTGCATATGATCTCTGGTGTTTTCCCTTTTTAAACAGTTGCCTTTTAAAATATATGCAACATGAGAACTATAGAAACCAAATGGAAACAAAATGTGTGTCTCTCACTCTGTAGTCATCCCACGCTAAGTCCTTACTGATCATATTTTGCATAAAACAGTCTTGATGAGTTCATCTCTGTCTCTGCATTTTTCCCACTTTATTTGCCTCCTACTGTTTTCATTTTGCAAACTGCTCCGAGGCTGTGTGGGCCTTGAGAGCAAAACTTTAATAAACCGGAGTTGTGCTGTATTTGTTCTTAATTTTTTTGCATATACCTGTGTCATATTGAGGGTGATACTCTCAAAACAGCATTCAAATATGACAGAAAGTGTCATCTTTTTTGTGCTGTGTTTTCTACAGTTCTGCCTTCTGCAGAGACTCTGGAGAGTGTTATGCCTTCGGAGAATTCATAGAGCTTTTGCAGAATGAATGTATTTTAAGCTAAATTTCCCCTGGTCTTATTCCAGGTTGGGGGACATATGGCAGAGTTGATTTTGGAGTTAGATTTTGTTTTTGTTTCCCATCTCTCCCTGTTCTTGACACCTTCCTTCTGAGTGGAGTCAGTTTTGAAGGACTGAGAAAAGGCTCACATTGTGTCCCATCTGGGGTCCCAGCTACCAGATGCAGTGCCCCAAGCTCCCTCGCCTCACCATAAGCTTTTACCAACTGTAACAATGTGCTAGGAGAGCAGATTCAAAAGCCACTTATTGGGATGGGTTGTTAATAGTGTGTGCCAAGGCCGGGCCCCACCTCCTGTCATTCTGTGCTTAGCATTATTGAAAATGACATTTAAGGAATGCTTAAGACATGTCTCAGATTCTTCATTGCTCATTTCCATATGTCCCCCTAATTAGCACAATTATCGTGAAGATTTATAGTTGAGAAGATAAACATCAAGAAGACAATCGTGGCATGCCCCCCATACACACATCAGATCTAACCTGCCCTAAGAGTCCAACACACAGTTTTCAACCTGTACCAGAGCCTGAATTTGACTGAGTTATTTATGTCCACTAGATGGCGCTGGTTATCTGCTGAAAAGACTGTCTCTGCCTTTCAAAAGCGCTTGCTTTCCTTTGGATGTTAGGTGTGACTGAAGGGACCACGGGACTGAAATCTCAGGTTCCTTGAACTGTGCTTGGGTGTATCTTTAAATAGCCATTCAAACGGGAGAAGTGAAAATTAGACCTAAAAATAGTAAATATTATAAATAGCTAATAGAAACCATTTGATGATTTTAGAAAAACAGGAAATTCTCACTTATTTATATAAAAACAGCAGATGTGCAAAGTGTGTTTTTATTCTACTTCCTCTTTTTTAATACCAATTTCCAGTACTTCTAGTCCAGCGCGTCCACAGTGTTCTCCACATAAGCCACGGTGAACTGGGGAGTAAACAATGTCTAAAAGAATGACACCCAGGTAACAGGTAGTCTCGTTTTTATTCCAAGTAAGCTGCCTTGTGTTTGCTTATCTTTTTATGGTACATTTTTAGCAACTAAGACTGAACTAAACCTGCTGCCAGTGGGTTCCCAGTGATGTCCAAGGATCTCTTGGAGTGTTGTTAGTCTCACCTTCCAGTCTGCGGGTCCAGGTTCCATACAGGAGCCTGCATTTTAGCCAGTACTTAGTGATTCTGGGGCAGCTGGACCCTGAGCCTATTGGTGATGGCATTCAGGCCGAGGCTCCGGCTCCCACCAAGACCCTGAAGGACAGACAGCAGGTACTTCCCTCCCACGCCTTCATTCTGCACCTTCCCTCTTCCTTTCTACTGCTGATGCCTACACCAATGGAATCAGGTCCCGGTCAATGGATACCTTCATTTTTTTTCTTTTTTAAGGCTTGATGTTCTTCAGTTCCTACTGTTCCAAAACCATGATGATGCCTTTGTTTATTGTTTTGTTTTAAGTGAAAGGAGTTAGTGCATGCATTGTCATGTGACCTTTGCTTGTTCAGGGACTGTGATGTTCAGGGACTGTGAATGTCAAGTGGGGCTTGCCAGATCGTGGAAACGATAATAACTATCACACACTTGTGCTCACAGATGTGTTCTCACCACTCCCCCTACACACACACACACACACACACACACACAGAGAGAGAGAGAGAGAGAGAGAGAGAGAGAGAGAGAGAGAGAGAGATAGTGGAGCTATAAGTTGTAGAGGTTGTTTTTAAGGATTTATATTTTTATTGAGGGGTGTGTGTGTGTGTGTGTGTGTGTGTGTGTGTGTGTGTGTGTATGTGTGTGTGTGTAGAAATGAGTGTACACTCGAGCACATGCAGGTACCCTTAAAGGCCAGAAGAGGGTCTCCCTAGAGCTAGAGTTACAGGCAGTTGGAAGTAGCCCAGTGTGAGAGCTGGAACCACACCCCAGCCCTCTGCAAGAGCAGTTAGGGAAGGCTCAGCCACCCAGCAGTCTCTTCAGCCCCTATAGATTTGTTTTGAAAAGCAACAGGTGAGTGAAAATAAAGCTATGTTCTGATGCCTGCTGAGGGGTGGGTGGGGGTGGGGGTAGGAGGTCTTGTCAACTCTGCCCTCAGAAGAGCAGGTTGCCAAGTACCTTCTTCAGAAAAAGGGACAGATGTTTCTCTTCTCAGAGAGAGTTTCCCCCAGTGACGCCCTGCTTAGCCTTCTTATTATGTGGCTAGCTCCAAAGTCATGTCATCTGCACAACCCTGTACCTGTATAGAATTAAAGAGTTGCCAGGCACTGACTAAGGAAAGCCGCAGGTTCCTCACTGAAGCCAGCTGAGACTGCACCGTGCTGCTCCTGGTACCTCCACGCCGCCAGGAGGTTGAGTGAGCCCCCCACTGCATATGAATAATGGCTGGGGAGAAGTTGATGGTTTCAAGGCAGCAATCAACGCTGGGCGGGCTGAAAACCAACAGGTGCCAGGCTGTCTGCTTCTAGCCTACTGGCAAGCTTGCTTTTGAATTCAAAATGGAACTAATCCCATCAGTTTTGTTTGTTTGTTCCTTGTGTTCTGTAGCTTGCCCTACATATGAAAATACAGCTTGGGTTCAGCGTTAGCTATCTTTGCCTTGTTGCTATGAAAAAACACCCGATAAAAGCAGCCCAAGGAAAGAGCATTGATTTAGGTCCATGGTTTGAGAGACAGTCTATAGTGGCAGAGAAACCACGGCACCAGGAGCATGAATTGGCTGGTTACATAGCCTTCTTGCCCGCTCAGGAAGCCGGGGGAAATGAACACCGGTGCTCCATACACCTCCTTTTGGTCCAGTCTGGGCCCCAGACCATGAAGTGATGCTCCCTGTACTCAGGGTATACCTTCCCACTTGGAGTTGAACCTCCCTGAAACGTTCTCATCGACAACCTTGAGAGGTTTCTCTCCCACGAGATTGACTCTAAATCCTTTCAAGTTGACAGGGAGATCAACCACCAATCATATTAAAATGAAGAGAAGGTGTATGTTATGGAAAACTTGACCATGACATACACTTCTGTTCTTATTTCAGTATGAAGTTAAATGAAAACAATTAACATAACACGGTGGATATAGATGCAAACCAGCTTTGAGGGTCTTAAGCAGCAATGCACAGAAATAATTTTTCTTCGAGGTAAGAGCTCAGAAGTAAATGATAAGTGAATAGCCAGAGAAACCTGTTCATCAGTCAAGGCCAGGCTGCCCCATCCTGGCATTTTTAAGCAGTTTGCATTGTCTCTTAAGGGTCTTTTGTCATGGTTTAAGTTCATTGTTTCTCTCTGAACTCACACTGTGAAGTGGACCAGGAGCTAGTCATCTTGATAAATGCTGATTTAGTTCTTTAAGCCTCTTGCACATTTGATCACAACTCCTTATTTAACGGAGTCTGCTTTGTTTTCTCTTCATTTTTATCATAATAGACAAACCAGAATGACTTCTAATTGATGTTTTATATTCCTGGAACTCAACCTACAAACACACAAAACCACTTAATACATCTCCTATGACTGGATGCTGGTTCTTTCTCTGCCAAGAGCCTGGCCAGAGGCCAGAGGCCAGGCTCTTAACCTTGCACAGTCTGTTTGTTCTGCTAATACAATAGAGTGGAGAGCAGAGGAAGCCTTGAGTGTGGAAATCCTAAGTGAATAGGTATTGTTTGACACAGACACAGCTATGTCAAGGACCCCAAGCCTCAGAGCCATGAGAATGGCAAAGCTCCTCACCCCCTCAGCAGTGGGACTCAGAGGCCTTCGAAAACTTTGCTCAGGTCTGTGTGCAAAAATGCCCATCATAGCTTTCTCCCTCGTGGGTGTTTGCAGCCTGGAGACTGCTCCCCTGAGATTAGCTAAATCCACCTCCTTGTTTATCTGTAGGTGATAACCACGCCCTCCTTTATGCAGTAACACCTCCTCTCTGTTTAACTGTTTATAATAAGCATGCTGAGCTTCTGGGGGGCTGTGGTTTCTCCAGCATAGGCATTGCCAGTCAGCTCAATACCAGCTTCTCTGTGTGTCTGTTGTTCATTCTCTTGCCGATCCAGTGAGGATTCATACCTGGAGCCATGCTGAGTGCAGTAGATAGAAATGGCTCCCATTACCCCAGCCTGGAGACACCGTGATCCTCTGCTTTAAGATGCCTTGGCTCTCTTTGGAAATAGGTCTCAAAGGAAAAGACAACCACACCAGCATAAGCGGTACCTGCTCAACAAGCCAGGCAGCAAAACACAGCCAGGTAGTAGGAAGAACCATCCATCGTTCTTGTCTCCTGCAATCATCTAAAAAGGAATTAAGCAAAACAAAGCCACAAGGGACATAGCACGAGTTAACAGAATGGATAAAAGATTGGCTTGTGTTTATGAGACTGTATTTGTGATCCGCCTTTATTACTGTTTCTGGAAGAGCAAGCCTCTTCTCACTTCCTGCTCCTTTATCAAATCAAGGGATGATAAGGCCTAAAATGTTTCTTTGTTCTGTAGAAATTGAGTAAGTAAATGTGGTTTTAAAGCTCTCTGTTTACTTACTTAGTGCACGTGTGTGCCCATGCACAAGCGTGCCCCAAGTTTCAGGGAATCCTATACATGGGCAGCCTGCTCACACTCTTGCATTATTTGACTCTCTCTCTGGTCATTCCAGTTGAGTCATCCTGCAAGCTGTTTCCATGCAAGTGAACCTTCCATGTCTCTAATCATGCCTAAATGGAGATTGCAAGGAGTGCAGCAGTTAGGTGATTGCATAAATCCTGTCCACCTGCTCGCTCTTTGATTTTAGGTAGAAGGTGTCAGGAGTCAGGGCACTTCTGGTTATACTGGTCCCCCTATAACTTAGCAAGGAGAAAATAAAATCCACATTGGGGAAATGTTTATTATCTTTTTTTATCTACTGTCTACTAAGTGAGTTAAACTCCAGGGTGATAAAGACACTTAAAAGCATTGCTTTCCACTCCACACATCCTTCTTATGAATAAGGTATTTTCAGAGGGTCATAAATTCTGGCCCTCAGTCTTGAGCAAAGTTATGGTGATGAATAAGAGTTATAGATACTCTTATGATGATGTCTTCTACTATTAAATCACAGGGCTGGTGGATGGCTAGGCTAAGGTCCTCTGAATTCTAAGAGCTGTGACTATACGCAGTAAATGGTCATTTTACCGAGAAAGAATTTTGCCGGATTTTAAAAATAACCTCGCCATAATCCATCAATCAAAATTGCTCTCCATGAAATCTAATTTTCACTTTCCTCCTGCGATTGTTGCCAGCACGTGATCGTTAACTGAACCTCCTCGTGGTCTTTTTCTCCTCTAATATATAAAGAGAGCAAGGACCATAACCCAAACACTTCACCCCGAATTATAATGGTATCATTGAACTACTAGTATTTACTGTAATATACGTCTAAATCTTGACAATATTTTATATATTTGCAACAGAGAGCATCACACGTCCCTCAGAAATGTGGGTGATGGTGAGTGATTTGGTGGCAGGGGCCCTTACATTCAACTAAGGCTAAATTGGATGCAGAATTAACAAGGAGGCCAAGAGACATAAGACAATGTTGCTGGAGAGTCTCAGCAGGCCAGACTGCCACTTTAAGACATTTACTCTAAACCAAATGCCTCCGCAGCATCGGGAGGCTGGCAGAAGTTCGGAAAATGGAACCTCGAGAAACAGCTGCCAAGCATTAAGGATTTTAATCTAGTCCCCAGTACACTTTAATAAAATGTGCCAATTGGGTATTCAAAAATAGTCGTGATAAGGATAGATGATATTGATCATCAGTGCTTTGGAGGCTGCAAGCAGAAGAATGGGCTCTAATGCCTGAGTACTGTTTTTAGCTGTCTCGAACTTGCTTCATCTCTCAGGGCTAATGACACAGCCATCTGTGCCTCCAGCTCCCATCTGCAAAACAGATCAGATCATTTCCTACAGATCCTACAGAACGTCTGTGGGCTTTCTTTACTACTCTCCAGTGAAACATCAGATATAAATACAAGCAGACAATAATAAGCTGAATACTACTGAGGGAACACACTTCAAAGCAGGGTTCATAAATTAAAATTAATTAAGAACTTCTAAATAATATTCTAATGGCTTGGAGTGGTTGATGCAAATGTACTTACATTGCATTCACTTTAGATGGTGTAAGTAAATAGCATAAATTACTAACAAATAAATGAATGCCAGGATGCTTTGGCTCATTAAACAGTATATTTGCATATATTTTCCAGAATATTATGAATTATTATGAAATATAATTAACTGATTTCTGAAGCTAATTAGCATTACTTAAGTTAAACTTACTTTAACAAAGTAGCAGTGTCCCAAAAGAACGGTAATAAACCCAAAAGAAGAAATTTTTCTTCTTGGTCATCAGAAGATAACAGGGGGAATAGAGTTCAGTAGCCCATTGCTGTCTTGTTCATTCGGTGAAACCAAAGGAACCATCTGAGTCAACGGGCACCTGCAAAAGCCCTTGTTTATTCTGCCCCTGACAGCCATAATCTCCTCATTTCTTCAATATCGAAACATTAGGGTCTTCCTTGATTTAGTTGAATGGTGTGCTCCAAAATTCAGAAGTTTTTGAACATTAGCTTTTATTTTTATGAAAGCAATACATGTAAATGGACTTTCATTATAATTAAAAAGCTTTAAAACAAATCCAATAAATAGTTCCAGAGATGAGGACCTGCATCACCTGAGCTGTACCCTCTGGCACTTATATACTGCCACTAAACAATATGTATATTCTACCTTTTGCATCATCCATTTAGACAGAATTGAGTTGCCTTCTGCCATGGCAGAAGTATTTTTACTCTCCTGCTACTCTCAATAACATACTCTCAATAACTCTCAATCATACTCTCAATAACACCATCATACTCTCAATAACACCCTTTCTTTGGTTAACTCAATACCTGGGTTTTACACTGATCTGCACACGTCAACACCATTCACCCCTGAGAGTTAGTCTATATTCCTCCTCTCACCTTTCACTCCTCCTGGACTTTATAATTGCCTTATTGTTTGCTTTGCTTGGTTCTCCTCATATCATAGCCCCCTGTATCTCTCAAATGCCTTCATGTACCAGGTCAGTAGCAAAGTTCTGTAACATGTATTCATTTTTATTAATTCTTTGAGGATTTCATACAATATATTTTGATCATATTCACCCCTAATCCTCTACCTAGCTCTTTCCATATCCACCCCACCACTCCCAACATCATGTCCTCATTTTTTGTTTGGGGTGTTTTGTTTTAATAACTCACCGAGTCTAGTTTGTACTGGTCATATACCATTGGGTGTGAGGTCATCCTCTGGAATGAATTATACTCTCTGTTTGTGGGGTGTGTTACGGGTGTATGGTGTAGGCACATGAGTGTATAAAGTATTCATGCCCATGCACACACGTGTGCAGCTAGAGGAGGATGTCAGGTGTCCTATAATGAAGGAATTACCAATACAGGGTCAGGTAAAAATATAAGGGTGTTTATTAGGGAGATGCCTTACTTACAGAGCAACCTAGCCAGCAGGCAGGGCGTGGAGTAAGTACAGCAAGCCAATGATGAAAGGGAAGAAGGGAGTTCCACATGCGTGCCCCTCACTCGTAAACGGTGTCCCCTACAGTCCTATAACTCTCCCAACTTATTCCTTCAAAGTAGGGTCTGTCACTGAACCTCAAGATAGGCTGAGGGCCACAAGCACCAGCAACAATCCTGTCTCTGGACCCCACAGTGCTAGGGTGACAGACACGTGTGGCCACACTTGGCTTCTTACTTGGGTCCTAGGATCCAAACTCAGTTCCTCATACGTTAACAGCTCATGCTATTCCTATGTTTCCACCTAAGCCATCTACCAAACCCAGAGTGGTACCCTCTTTTGAAACTACTCCTCCTGAAAATTCTATTTTCCTTCTCTCTGGGCAGCTTGATCTATGGGCCTAATAGAAACACAACCTGCCTGATTTCCTTGCCTTCTTTTTGCCCGGGTTGTTTTTTGTGGTTCTGGGCACTGGATGTAAAACCTCTCACGTGTTCTACCACTGGGGTAGTCTTCCTATACATCCCCCGGGGTAGTCTTCCTATATATCCCCCTACTCTTAACCTTGGGAATTCCTTGACAAACATCCTAGGACATTTTCTTGTTTCCTGGAGTTCACATCTTCCTCTTTCATGTTTTTCACTCTTGCTTTACTGAAACACAACATCTAGAACCACCATCAGATTATAATGGCTATGCCATGACAGAAGGAAGGACAGCCACTACCACCGAGTTGGATATTAACACCAATATGAGGTTAAGATGTCAGGCCTTCACAAGGTGATTAGGCCACGAGGTCTGTCTCTTCCTTTCTGAATGGAACTATGGCCTATATTAAAGAGGCTTCACAGACATAAAGTGACTGCTTTTCTGCCTCCCCCGATGTGAGCACATTGCCTTCCTCCTCTCCAGATGATAAATCAACAAGTTTGCAGTCTTGGAAGCACAGGGCTGACCTCTTCAGAGAATGGAACCTACTGCCACCTGATCTCCCCTATTCTAAAACTGAGAAATAATATTTCATTCATAAATCATGTAGCCTGTGGCATTCTGTCATAGGAGCACAAGCGGACTAAGACACGACTCAAGTCATACCATTCCAGGATGGACTGGTGGCTTCCACGCCTTATGCACTGTCATCCTAAGGTCACCTTCTCTGTGACACCAGGATTCACCATGGCTGTCATCAGTGTCATAGGCCCTATGTCAAACTCCTGGTTAGAGGTCTAACCCCTAGTTGGTTCCTCCTCCTCCTCCTGGACAATATCCTCTAGCGGCTTTTAGTAAAAGAGTACATGAGAGGTGAATTTTCTGAGAGTTGATTATTTGTAAATATTTTTATTCTACCTTTGCATTTGAAGTGTGGCTAGAGAAAGAGCTCCAGATGGGAAATTTTCATGTTCATTCTAGCACCTCCTCTTGCAGATACTATATTATTTATGAACTGCAATGAATAAAAACAGAAGTAAATTTGGGATCACTAAATTCTGATCAATAAAGCTGAAAAAACAATTATTGTTCATGCCTGTTGTGTAGGCCAGGAACAATGGTTCTCAGTATTGAACTACTCACCCCCATCTTGAGAACTTACACTGTCTCTGCTGGATTCAAATAAGACTTGGGGGTTGAAGAAAGAAGGGTATGAAACCCTACCTTCTGTGCCATTGACCCTGGCCAAAGTCATTAGAGGAATTCATAAAAACCAGCAACAATGCTCCTAAACAGCAGATCTTCCACCAGAAAGGTTTCACCACTGCCCCATGGGCTTTTAGTTCTTATTTATTTATTCATTCGTTTATCATTAATTCACTTACATTTGACAGGAAGAGGCTCCTTAGTGCTGAGAACATGAATAACCAAGGAGATTTTCATAAAACCATGTTGGATATCACAGATTCCTATTTATGAAAGGCCCCAGGACTTTATTCTCCTGATTAACTAACTGATGCCCTCGGCACAAATGAGGGAAAATACTGGTTGGAACCTAAAGCAGAGGGACCGTTTTAACTCCCAAAGCATTGTACATGGAGAATCGGAGCTCATTTCCATTTATTCTAAAAGCTTCCCACACGAAGGCTTTTGAAGCTGCCCTGGGAGCTGGTACTGACCTCAATTCCTGATTTATTCACACATCCCCCACTTATTTACCATGATGCACTTTTCTGTGGACCACAGAACTCTAATACAGCACATCAGCCTCCTGAAATTTGGTAGCTGCGTGAGGGAAGTGAATCGCTTTGTCACAGTGTGAATTGCACACACGTCGCTGTGTTGGTAAACTTCAATCTGGAAGAATTAGTCAGTATCTGTCAGGGAGGGTGATGTCCTTTTCTCCAGTGGTGTAACCACTGGTAAGTTGCCTGTGCTCCGGTAAATAATCCTCCACCCGTGCTCATGCAGACAACCCTAATTAAACTCAGTGGGTCAAAAATAAATAAATAAAAGACATGAAAGTAGGAGGGGACTAGTTGGGAGGAAAGCAGTTAGCAGGAGTGGGGGAATGACACGGGGTGAATGTGACCACAGTGCATTATGTGTATGTAGGAAAAGATGCAGCTAAAATATGAAAGTATTAATCCTTATCGTTCATGAAAACCTGGCCTAAAGTAAACTCTTTCCTCTTTAGAACATATCAGATCTGCAATGCATGTCAAACCACTGAACCCCAGATACAGACGTGCCACAAGCTGAGCTGAGCATCACAGAGCCAGGGTAATGAGGGAGGCTCATCTCTCCAGTGCAGCCTTGCAGACATGAGTCTCATTTTCTGTAGCTAGGCCACTCTGGGTTTGTAGGTGACTCCTGACACTCTCTGTATGTTCTATTACTTATACTTCTGTGCCACTGGCATGATAGGCTTCTGAATTGTCTAAGGAAAAAACTCTGGCTTGTGGTTTCTTTCCCTGGGGATTTAAATATCCTTTGTGTATGAACTGCCCGAAGTATCCACATTGTGGTTACTGTTGTTAGAATAACTTGGGAAAGCAGTTAATGTGGTTCTCTGAATAGCATTGTAAATAAATTCCCTGACCTCTTTTTAAAAACATATTGCCCAGGGCCCAGTATTGACAAAGCTCTACTCTGGGCCAGACGGTGTCGAGTCACACCATTTAACCTTCATGTGTACTGACGAACTTTCTCTTGTATACCTTGGGTTTCCTGAAATCACAGCTTGAGGCAAAGCTCTGTGCAGGTAAAATATGGGAGTGATCCTTCAGTGCATAAATGAGGCTGGAAAAGTCAAGATAGAAGGAGTAAGAGCCAACCCAGGGATGCATTCATTAGCCGCCAGAGTGACAATTCCATTCTCTTTAGCCTTCTGGACATTTGTCTTCTATAATTATCAAGTAGAAGGGCAGGGAGCAAGAATATTTTTCACTGGTTTCCATGTCCCTAGGGTAAATATTACTCCCAGAAGGAACAACTTCTCCCAGGGCAGAAAGCAGAGAAAGTGGGCCTTTGTAGGGAAAATATGAGCATGTAGGGAAAAGAATGGATGAGGCCAACAAAGCTGACTGTAGACAGTTAAAAATCTGAGCAGAGATGAAGTATGTGAGTCGGGACAGTAAGTTTATGTCACCATTATCATCCCACACTATAGAAAGGAAACTAAGGCACACGGCAGCTTCCTCGCCTGTCCAAGTTGAGGACTCCAGAGACTGGAAAGTTATGAGGTTTCCTCCACAACTGCTATGGAGCCCTACTGGGCGATCTGCACAGCACACTCATCAGCTCAGCTCAGACTCCATCTTCATGACACTCATTCAAATGCTGCATTTCCTCCTGGGGAACGAATTTTCATTCATTCAACAACAACAACACAGGACAATGCTTCCACACTGCTGTGACTGTATTTTTGGGAGACAAGCAGGTCTCTTTCATTTGAGGCCATGTTTAAAGAGACATTCGGGGAGGGAAAACAGCTCAAAAAAATCATTAGAGCTCAGAAAAAGCTTTTTTAATTTTATTAAAATGTTTTTCTTCACAGAGTATAGAAATACACTTGGTGACCAACCTAATAGACATCAGCCTTCCCTCTCAAACACACATGAGAAAACGCTAACCAATCTCTGCTGCTACAAATGTATTAAGTCGTACATACATACTGTCAGGATGACACCAACATAAGTACATTAGACAGGTTCTTCTCGGGTACATAGAATTTTCTGACAGACTATTTTTCCCCTTAGTAAAAGCTGACACAATTGAGAAGGCTTGGAAATATGAGCTTGAAGGGTCACAGTACTAACACAGTATCAGGGTCAAGAGCTACAAATAGCATGCACACAGGGCCCAGGGGGCAGCAGAGCCTCAAGAGGGGTGCCAGCCAGTCCCCTGTTTCTGCTGTGAGCAAACAACTCTGTGGGGTGACAAACACAGAGAGCAAGGCGTTCCCTCCTCTCCAAGGAGAAGGCATTTGGGTTTACACTCAGGAATCACAGGACATCACACAACAGACAAAAAGGAAATTGCCTACACACGACTGAGCTTCCTCCTAGGGGACAAGGACCAGCATAGCTAAAACAGGAGCTGCTAGGACCACTGCCTTTGAGATGCAGAAGTCTGCCAGTGAGGAACACCCATCCACTCAAGGCACCTGACTGACTCCACCAAGTACCATGAAAAAGAGCAAAACATAAAGAGAGCAGAGCCACCCACTTGATATAAGAGGGAAGGGTTGGATTTGAACTGGGCCTGGGAGAGGAATCCCACAGTGGATCGCACACACGACCACGTCACGGAGCTGCTGAGACGACCGCTCTCTCCCACCCTCCATGGCTCATACTGAAACCACTGGGAAGCAGAGGATCAATCAGGGCGGGTGTTGTTTTAGCACTTGCAATTAATATTTCTCCCTGCTCTGCTTGTCTTCTGTGGAAACCAGTATCACACAACACACTGAAAGTGGGACTAGAGGGTTGGGGCAGCATCACTTGATCTAATCAAGTATTTTTAACCTTAATGTCACCAAAGAACCCAGTCCATGTCAGCTTCATTTCTTCAGCACCTTGTAATTCCAAACATCTACCTATGTTACTTCACTCCTATAAGTCACTCAGTATATTGCACTATCCTGACTCTAGTCTTTTGTTCCAGACCACATGGAAGAAAAGGAGACTATGCATCGTGGGCATTTCTCAGACTGCTCTCCACCACAAATCTTCCCTCCTGTCAAATACAGTTTAAAACAAAACCCACAGCGAAGGGCTGGCAGTGTTTTCTAGGCAGCACTGCTGGTGACTGGTGGAAGCAAGTGCATTTGTTGGAGGCCTTGGTGATACCAACAGGGTGTAAAGATAATCAAAGACAAAGAGCCTGCCTCAGACATTGCCATGTCTGTCGTAAGGTGGGACCAGTCATCCCCGCTTTAGGACCCAGAAAATCGAATGAAAGTTGTTAGAAAACCACTGGACACTTCACTGGACATAGTGGCACAGGCTTTTAATCCCAGCACTCTGGAGGCAGAGGCCAGCCTGGTCTATAAATCGAGTTCCAGGACAGGCTCCAAAGCAACACAGAGAAACCCTGTCTCAAAAAACAAACAAACAAACAAACAAACAAACAAACAATTACAAACACTGTATCAACTTCACCTTTGTGGCCATTGCAGACCACAATTATCTTGGGCCTGCTCCCTTTGGATTCTCTGGAATGCACAGGGAAAGGAGGAATCCCCCAGAAAATATGCTCGAAGGACCCTCAGACCTGTTGCATACTGTCCAGCTTATATTGGGTTTGACTAAGGACGCAGATCACTAAGATAGATGGATATATACTCCCTCAATAAAGAGGACATTGGATTTTATGTAAACTTCCCCTTTGCCCCATACAGGAGGAATTACCCCATAGTGGTTTGCAGCCAGAGTAAAGGGAGGGCAGGAATATACAGCTCCCTGTTGCTTCCAGGCACTTAGAATCCTTGCTAGGAGTCTACCTTTGGGAAAATGCTCACTTTATTGTTCCTGCTCATCTTCCGCTCCACCCTGCCTATTTTGGGCACCTTTGTCTGGATCAGCTCTTCTGGGGTATTGCCCAGTGGGGGAAGCAGCCTCTTCTTGCTATTTCGGGTCTCAGAGAGCCACTGAGGGGGCAACTCGAAAGGCCCAAAGCCAAACTGCAGAGAATATTTATCAGGGAGTAGCCCGTGTTCCACAGGGGCTACTGGGGCCTCCTGAGATATTGAGTCCACTGTGCCAGGAGGTGGGACAGAGGGTGCCAGCTGTGGCTCCTGCTCTCCCTCTGGGCATGAGGCAAGTTCCTCCTTGGCTTGGAAATCAGCTGAGCCGAGATACTTGGCCTCACTCTCTTCCTCATCCTCTGAGGGCTTAAAGATCTGCTGCTGCCCAATGTGGAACATTTCCAAGAGCTGGCTACCGGAGCGCATGCTGGGCTCCAGGCTGGCCTCGGCCACCCCACTCCCAGTACTAACCACATTGCGGCGACTGTACCGGTGATGCAGCTGCACCAGGGTCCCAACCAAGCACTTGCGCACTGATTTGTTCACAGTTAGGAAGAGCACGGGGTTGGCCAACAGAGAGACTTTCGGCAGCCAAATGGCAGTGAGAAGCAAGAAGACGGAAGTGTTAGGTACATTGAGCACAGTCTGGTAGACAACCAGGGTGGCATAGGGTACACTGCAGAGGATGAAAACTGTCACCATGGAGAGCAGGGTGGCATGTAGCTCAGCCTCGCGCTGGGAGGCATAGGGGATGGAGATGGTGTTCTGTGGGGTCCTCAGTGCGGCAATGATGACTTTCTTCTTCTGGCTGGCACTCAGAGCCCTCCGGATCAGGATTAGGAAAAGAAATACCACAGCCACCGGCACAATGACTGTGGTGACATTGTAGATCAGAACATACACCAGGTGGCCTAAGGAGTTGCTCCAGACTTCCGTGCAGGTGGACATAGCATAGATGTCAGCTACATTGGTCACAGCAAACACAGGGACACTGGCCACCACTGCATGAGCCCAGATGTACATCACTAGTTCCCGAGACTTGGCGTCAGATATTTTTCTCTCCAGAGGATAGAGGACTGAGTAGTACCTGCACGACATAAAAGCAGAATTCATTTCACAGGAAAAAAGTGCTCTTGAAATCAGGGTAATCTCCAATTACCAAAAGTAGGCAGAAAGGGACAATAACTCAGACAGGTGAAATCACTGGAGGAATTCAGGAAGCCAGACCTTAAGTTGTGAGGACTCTGAAGCACATGGGGAGACCAATAAACCAAAAAAAAAAAAAAAAAAAAAAAAAAAAAAAAAAAAGGAAAACAAAAACCTTCTGAAGATGCAGAAAAAGCTCAGTCTTTGTGCAATTCTTAAGACTCTACCAGGAAAATAAGCAAATACATTCATTTCATAACTAGCCTAAGAATTATTGCCAACAGGATGAAATCTTTAGTGCCTTCAACATAAAGGACACAGATCCCTAAAGCCTCCAGTGTGGTAGCTGGTAGCCTCCTAGATAACAGGTTTTCAACATAGTGATAAGGGGTAACTTCTAAATGTTCTACATTGAGAAGCCTCTGAGAAAATTTTAAAACCACTGTCACAATAAATTACTCTACATGCATATGGAAAGCAGACTCACACCCCACTCCATACAGTGCGGATTATTAGCCTCTAAGGCTGCTCATGGCAGAAGACACCTAAGTGAATGATGGATTTCAATTAAAGCCAGCCAATCACACTGTGACTGCCCAGTAGCCAATTATCATAACTCTGAGAGCAACCAACAGGTCTCGACTGCCTGAAAAATTAATTTGTTGTTAAAATTCAGATGCAGATTCCCCACTTCCAAGCTACAATTTGATCATTCTGTAACTACCAAAGAAGAATTCCAAATGCACCTTGTTTTCATGCCATCAGTGATCTGGGAGAATTGAATAGTTTCTCAGACCTCACAACCATACCCATCACCAAGCGGCTGCCATCAGCCAGCAGAGTCATGGCAAGACTCTTCATACTAGCTTGGCCCAGAACTCTGCTCTCAAACAACACCGGCGTTGATCTCCCTACCCTGATGGCAGTCCCTCACTCACGGGGACAGGTGAGAATGAATGACAACCGATGCTGTGAGTGTCCCTGTGAGTGTCCCTGGGTTACTAACAGGAACAGATATGCAGGAACACCACCGCACTGCACTCTATGAGAATTACAGTCTACCAGAGGAAGTACTTGGCACGGAGCACCTAAGAAACTATCAGAGAGAGTGGCACTGTGGAGGAGTCTGGCGGTGGACAGTGAGGGAATGTTCTGTGGCAGAGAGAAACATGATACAAGGCCCTGGATGACCGCAGAAGGTTGGGGCACTGTGAAGTGGGTTCTACTTATTTTTCCCGCAGGGAAGAAAAGATTGCGGGGGCTGGAGAAATGGCTCAGAGGTTAAGAGCACCGACTGCTCTTCCAGAGGTCCTGAGTTCAATTTCCAGTAACTACATGGTGGCTCACAACCATCTATAATGAGATCTGGTGCCCTCTTCTGGTGTGCAGAATGTTGTATACATAATAAATAAAATCTTTAAAAAAAAGAAAAGAAAAGATTGCACATGAACAATGCATGCTCTCAAAATGCTTTGGCTCTGAATACAGATACATTCTTCTAATCACAACTCTAGAGACATACCATTCTCACACATAAAAACATGCGTGGGAGTGCCCTGGCTCTGGGTGCTACTTGCTCACTGCTATGAAACACAATCAGGCATCTATCTATCTGTCTGTCTGTCTATCTATCTATCTGTTTTCCATCCCATTACATGCTGGGAAATAAACTGTAAGATACGCACACAGCTCATTATAAATGTATACACTGTTGTCAGTGTATACATCTCTAAGAAGAGGCTGCAGGAAATGTAGGCGGCCTCCTAATTAACTTGCCGACTTAGTGTCATAAAACAAATAGATGCAAGGAAGCGAAAAGATTCACTTCCCTTCTTCAAGTGCACCTCACCAATGCCTGCAAGGGATTCATATCTCCGAATCATGAAATAGGAATTTATCAGCTTGGCTTTTCTATTAAAGCATTTGTTTACTTTTTTGTATGAGTGACAGTTTGAAAAATGCAATGGTTTATCAGTTAGAAGGAAAACCAGGACTTTTTATTGTTTGCATATTTCCTTGTCTAAAATCAAGGGCCTAGACACAACAAATGGGGATCATTGCACTGATTTGTGATATAACAAGATGTTCTAAATATTATGTTCCTGCTCTCATTGAGTCTTATTCTTTAATAACTTGCCACATTGGTCTGGGGAGATGGCCCAGTGGTTATAAGCATTTACAGCTCTTCCAGAGGACCTGAGTTCAGTTCCCAGCACCCACACAGCAGCTCACAATTGGCTGTAATCCCTGTTCCAGGGGATCTAATGCCCTCTCCTGACCTCTGCAGGCACCACACACACACAAACACACACACACACACACACACACACACACACACACACACACACAAATAGACATTTAAAAATTAAATTACCTATCCAAGGCAATGGCAGGGAAGCTGAGGATAGTCACAGAGCAGAAAACTTTATGTAGGAACTTGACAACCTTGCAGAAGAACATAGTGTAGATCCACCAGCAGCAGTGGGGGCTGGTGCTGAGGACGATGTCGAAGGGCACGCAGACTAGGCTGGCACAAATCCCAGAGCAGGCCAGGTTTTTAATGAACCTGTTGGTGACAGATTTGAACACGGTTGTGCGGCAAGTTGACCATAACACCATGAAGTTTCCTGGCCAGATATGTAAAAAAAAAATAATAAACAAATGAAAGTGAATTAAGGATTTAAAACAAGAGGAAAAACAATAAAAAAGAAGGAAGAAGAGAAACACAGGTTAAATATTTTAATGTGTTAAGAGCTTATTTGATTTGAAGGATATTATACCATCAGTTTATGTAAAATTGCTAGAGCACACACACCATTGCTAAACTTCTACATGAAATTTTAGTCCTACTTTGGTTTTTTAGTTCCAGGCAAAAGACATTCTGTGATGATGGCTCAGTCTTACTGGCAGTATAAACCATCAGCTAGGTATTCATCTAAGGCAGTCTATTTTTTTTCTTTTGAGACAAGGTCTCATATAGCCCATGGTGGCCTTGAGCTAGCTCTGTAGCCAAGGATGACCTTGAACTTCTGATCCTTGTGTGTGTGTATTCACCATGCCCAGTTTATGAAGTGCTGGTGATGAAAACAATGGCTTTGTGCATCTACCTCATGATGTCCCCTGACCATCAGCCAGTCTACTCTTCTTGAGTTTGCTAATGACTTCCATGTTGCAGAGCACTCCAACAGAAGCACAGTGCAAGCCGCACACGGAATTTACAACTTTCTAGTGCTTCACAGAGTAAAAGGAAGCAAGATAAATTTAGTGGTATCTTTTATTTAACCCAATTAATCCCAAACATTGTGATTACAACATAACATTACTGATAAATTACTGATGAAATATTTTCCATTCTTGCTTTTGTGCTGTCTTCAAAATCCAGCATGCATTTTATTTTACATTTCCAGAGCATCTGTTTGAAGTGGCCACATTTCAAGTACTTAGAGGCCACAAGTTTTGCTTTCTATTGCTGAGATAAACACCATGATCAAAAACAACTTGGGAGCAAGACAGTGGTGGCGCATGCCTTTAATCCCAGCACTCAGGAGGCAGAGGCAGGCAGATCTCTGTGAGGTCAGCCTGGTCTCCAGAGTGAGTTCCAAGACAGCTGGAGCTGTTACACAGAGAAACCCTGCCTTGAACACCCCTCCTCCCCCCAAAAAACAACAACTTGGGTAGGAAATAGCTTATTTGGCTCACATTTCCATGTCATAGTATATCATCGAGTAAACCAGAGCAAGAGCTAAAGCAGGAATCTGAGTAACACCAAGGACTGAAGCAGAAACCATAAAAGAAAGCTGTTTACTGGCTTGCTCTCCAGGCTCAAATGGAGCTGCGTTTCATGTTCCCAGCCCCACCTGTCCAGGGGTGACACCACCCACAGTGGGCACTCTCTCATCAATCATTAATTAATTAATCAGACTTGCAGCAGGCCAATCTGATGGAGGCATTTTCTCAATTAAGGTTCTTTTTTCCCCCAGGATGACTCTTGTTTGTGTCAAGTTGACAAAAAAAAGTTTAATAAGCACAAAACTAAACAACTAACCAGCACGTGTAACTAGTGACTCATATACTGGACAGTGAAATTCTAGATCTTGCATCAACAATGACATCATCAACCATCTCCCTCCGACAGTTCACCTCCCTGGCTTCCACAGGTCTACTTCCTTCTGGTTTGCCTCCCACCCTCCCTGTAATGAATCTTTTTCTGCCCTGCCAGCCAATTCCCAAATAATGACATAGAGACTTCTGAAAGTCTACTATGAAAGCTCAGCCTATAGCTTAGGCTTGTCTCACTAGCTCTTATAACTTAAATTAAACCATTTATATTAATCTGTGTTCTATCATGTGGTGTTACCTCTCCTTGTACCTCCGGTTTCCTTTCCATGTTTCCTGGCATCTCCCGAATGCCTAGATTCCTCCACCTCTTCCTTTCTCTCCCAGGAAATTCCACCTCTACCTTCTGCCTAGCTATTGACTGTTCATCTTCTTATTAAACTAACCACAGCAAAGCATCTTCACACAGGGTACAAATATCCTCCCACGTCCATCAGCTTCTGATTGGTCTTTCCCGGGGACCCTGGTGTCTCTACAACCTCTTCCTGGTTAAGGCTGCCTGCTCCTGGGGCTGGAGAGATGGCTCAGAGGTTAAGAGCACTGACTGCTCTTCCAGAGGTCCTGAGTTCATGTGAGCCACATGGTGGCTCACAACCATCTATAGTGAGATCTGGTGCCCTCTTCTGGTGTGCAGTTATACATGGTAGCAGAGTGTTGTATACATATTAAATAAATAAAATCTTAAAAAAAAATCTTGTAACAATGTTGCTATAAATAAACATGTATAACCTGCTCCTGGGGCTTCCCATCACAATGCTGATAACTCACAGATTCATGTTCCAAAGAAGTCTTTTCCTCTCAACTCCACACTTCTAATTCCAATTAAGCCTGATAACCTATCCCTTTCACAACGTGTCAACCTCCAGGGCCTGTGAATATAATCTGCTGTCTGCCTGTCTAACCTCATACCTTCCCTCCTGTGTTTTGCAGGACACCAGCTCTCTGGCTGCTCTTGAACTACATCAAGGTTAGCCCTAACCCCGGGTGTCCTTGCATAACATTTCTAGATTGCCTGGCATGTTCTTCATATGTTTGATTCCTTTTAATCCAGGTTTTAGTTTAAATACAGACTCATCGAAAGGCCTTCTCTGTCTTTCTATTTTAAATACTTGTGTTCTTTCCTCCATTGTACTTCATTGTAAGACCCTACAGCTCCTTTATAGTAAGTCCCTGAGTATTAGCCATTTGTTTCCCTCTTTTTCATTGAGGGGGAAAAACAAAACACCAAAAAGCACATCACTCTTGTTCAGTTACAAGTCCACACGCAGCTCAAATTAGGGAGCGTAGATGTCTTATAAACAATGGTTAAATAAATGAATTTATAAAAACACATGGGCAGGCAGCAATCAAACGTCCTTGTGGTGAAACCATCCTTTTGGGGATGTGGATGTCATCATCAGAGTTTGCAAACTGAACTCTGAGTTAGAATGACATACTGAATCAAAGCCTGGTTTTGACCCAGGACCCTCAACTGCAAAGATGCCCCAGTGCAGTGCACTCCAAGCTCAACTCTCAGACTCCTAGACTTGGAGCCTGAAGCCCACCAAGCCGCCCATGGCCCATCTTCAGGAATACCACACGGCATATTCTTCCTTTGCTTGGGGGTGGGGGAAACAGGTCCATTCTGTAACTTGGCCATCCCCTAAAAACACTGCTTGCTCTTGTGTGCCCGCCCACAGGATGCCTGCAAACGAGCCATTTTGACAGCAGAGCCATGTGCTGTGGGAAGGACATGATGCTAAGCAGGGTACAGCAGATCCAGAGCTCCAGAAAGGGTCACCCCAAGGAGCTGCCTCAGTCCTTGAATGTGGACAGAACTTACTGCAAAGTTCTCAAACACAATGTTCTATGATGCCTATTATCTTGTAGACAATGTAGAAAAGCAATTGATGTATCTAGGTACAAAGGCCAGCTGCTTCCAGGAATTCTCTACAGAACTCGGTGTTGGTATGGTGACTCAATAAGAAAGCATCAACAGTGTTTATACACACACGCACTCCCATTTATTCAGGATAAGAACTGCTTATACTGATGACACCTGTCACCCAGGTGATAAGCTAGACAAGCAGGCTGATTTGGAAGCTCTAGGTCTTTCTTCACTGACACACAGATTAGAGTTTGACCGAAGCATCCTTCCTTACAATTTTACAGGCAGGAATTAAGTCTGGTTATGAACTATAAATGGAATAGCCGCTAGAAGATGTGATCCATGAAGAGACGTACACATCACTGGATCCTTGATTTTCACCTCTGGGGTTGTCCCCTGAGGGACTTCCCATAGGTAAACCTTTCTTTTGGTGTGAATCAAAACTCCAGGGATTTGTTTATTGTTGTTTCATTTAAAATAGGAGTGTGTGTGTGTGTGTGTGTGTGTGTGTGTGTGTGTGTGTTGGATGAGGTTGCCATGGTGCATATGTAGAGGTTAGCTACTATTATGAAACTTCTGGCTGTCAAGACTAAGGTCCGCACCTGTGGTAGTTGGAATGTAACTGCCCCCGTAACCTCATAGGGAGTGGCACTATTAGGAGGTGTGGCTTTGTTGGAGTGGGCATGGCCTTGTTAGAGGAAGTATGTCACAGTGGGGGTGGGCTTTGAGGTTTCCTATGCTCAGGGCTGCCCAGTGTCTCAGTTGACTTCCTGTGGCCTGCAACACTCTCAGCTACTTCTCCAGCACCATGTCTACCTACACACTGCCATGCTGCCTGCCATGATGATAATGGACTGAGCCTCTGAGATTGTAAGAGAGCCAACCCAATGAAATGTTTCCTTTATAAGAGTTGTCATGGTCATGGTGTCTCTTCACAGCAATAGCATCCCTAGCTAAGACACTAAGCTTCTTCAGCAAGCACCTACACTATCTGAGCCACTTCATACTTGCCCCCACAGCCTGTCTATTTTTAAAAATGTATTTTGGATTTTCAGCCCATAGTTTCAATCTTGTCCCACCCATGTCTAAGTCCCCTTCGGTAGCACCATGGGGCTGCTGGGCACCTAAACACTTGGGGCCACTCTGAAGTTGTCTGAGTCAGATCTGTGGTCAAATCCCAGAGGATCACTGGCACCACTCACCAGAGCCTTCACCCATACCCCTGGGCTAGGTGGCTCTTTCCAATCTGAGAAGTGCTTCACTAAGTCCACAGCAGTGACCATCATATTCCTGCTGTGGGTCCATGGCAGGCTTAGGGGAGCCTATGGAGAACCATGACTCTCTGAGTCCAGCGCCAGCTTTCCCTGGGTGATAAAGCTCTGGCAATGAGCAGGAAGTGCTCTTAATGGCTGAGACATCTCTCCAGCCCCAAGCCCATAGCTCTTAAACCTGCATGACCATGGGGATCACCTGGAAACTTAAAAAGCAGAGTCCTTCACATCTGGCCCTACTCCATCAGAACCTGGAGAGCCTGGGAATCCTTCATTTCATATGCCCAGCAGGAAATTCAGAGTGAGTAACCACAAACATTCCCTCCTATCTTCACCAAATCCAGCACCTCAGGACCACAACACTCAGGACTCCTTAAATAGAAAGAAAAACCCCTCCCACAACATTAAGGGCAAACACAGAAATCTCGGGTAACTCTAAGAACAAGTGTCCATGGATCCTGGAGGGAATCCTTCTCCATCAAGAATCAGGGTGAAGCTTGGCTTCTCTGCTGTATAGACTGAGCTCCAGCCCCAGAGGCAGCTCTTCCTTTGGGAGTAGCAACACTAGAAGAAGTGAAACTTTGACCAAGTTTTAAATTTCTTTAGCCAACCTTCTTTGATACTCAGTATCTCTCCCAGATGACCCACTGGTCAAGCAGAAAATAAAGAAAGCTTTAATAGAGTTACTTCCTGTTAACCATTTCACAGAGTGCCCTTAAGTATATTGGAACTACCCACTTTGTTTTGGAAAGAAGAGAGGAAGTTGAGGGGAGGTGTCAGTAACTCACTAAAAGCTGTACAAGGAAGGAGAATGCAGGGCAGAAAAAAAGGAGGACAATCTTAAGGGTTTGATGCCCAGAATTCCCCTCCTGTTGCTGCAGCCTGGGAGCCAGCAAGCCTGCTCTAATTACATCTCGTCTGGAGCTTCAAGTTTGTTTCCCGTGTTTCCCAATAAAACACCTTTTTAGATGATTAATAAGCTGATATTAAAACTGATTTTTAAAATGCAGACAATGTGTAAGAATATAAAGGACAAGGTCTGACAAGATGGCTCAACTGCTAAAAACACTTGCTGCTCTTCCAGAGATGGGTTCCCAGAGCCCATGTCAGGTGACTCACAACTGCCTATGACTCCAGCTCTAGTGCATCCTAGGCCCTTTCTGGTCTGCTTATATAGGTACCTGAACACAGGTGGTGTGCGCATGTACACACACACACACACACACACACACACACACACACACACACTTTAAGCTACAAATGAAAGAATAAGAATTAACCACCCAGTGATGAACTATTGTAAACTTTAAGAATGCTTTTCAGAAACAGATTTTTGTCTATGCCAGTGGGACCAAACTATGTACATTGTACAAGATCTTGTCATCATATGGGCTATGTTTCTGTAACAATAAATAAAAGCAGATCTATATCATCATTTTAACAGCTAGATAAAACAACAGTGCTTTTCTGGTTATATCCTAATTAACTTATCTATTGCATATTAGTGGATTTGTTTAGTCTGTTTATACTATTCTAATATTATACAAAGCCGAATAAAAAATCAAACTGCATAATTATTGATGAGAAATTCCTTTAAGCAAAATTTCTGTGTGTGTGTGTGTGTGTGTGTGTGTGTGTGTGTGTGTGTGTGCATGTGTGTGCCCGCTCGTATACACATATATGCACACTTGGGAGGCAGAGGCAGGTGGATCTCTGTGAGTTCAAGGCCAACCTGTTCTACAAGAGCTAGTACCAGGACAGGCTCCAAAGCTACAGTGAAACCTTGTCTCGAAAAACCAAATAAATAAATACAAACACCTTTACCCATCATCTTCCCACAGTGGCAGGAAGTCCTCTTGTTCATTTCCTCACAAGATAAACAATGGAGAATTTTAACAAAAATGGGGGAAATAAAGAAACACTATTCATTTTCTAATCCTATTATTAGGAAGCCAAAACAGCCCTCAGGACATTGTTCTGTTTTCTTTGGGTATGATTCTATCTGCATTCTTTGTAGCACTGATTTATTTTTCCAAGTTAGTATTGACTTATAAATGCATAAATAAGGAAATACTGCCAGAGGATGAGAATGGATGAGAATGAGTTCAATCCACTTTAAAGTGTAGAGGTGCAAAGATAACAACTAATTTTACTAAAACCATCCCACCAATCTCTATCACCACTGATGAAAAATAAATAAATAACCCCTAATTTCAATGCTGCATTTTCTTTAAGATATCTTTACCTTTTATTTAAGATATGGTACCCGGCTGCCCCCATGCTTATTACCCAGATTTGCAGCATCCTCGTGATATAAAATAATCCTAAGATCTGTCTTGGTCCTTTCTACTACTGTAGCAGAACACTGAGACAGGACAGCGAGGTGGGAAAGAGAGAGGACATGGGAAAGAACAGCCACACATACCGCCACCGCCACTCTCCTGCTTCTGAATTCAGTCTCCCTAACACCCAGGAATGTCAACATGAGTAGCCAGGACACCCACAAATGAAGTGTGCTGCCTTTTCTGAGAACCATCACGAATGAGATTGTTAAAAAGGGCCGGTGAACTTTGTCTGCATTGCAGCCTCTTCAAGAGGAAGGATCCAATTGTTCGGTGCTTCCATCTTCAATGGTACTGCCTTCTTCATCCGCAAGCTTGCACAAAGTACCTAAAATAAGGTCTCCGTGTCAGGGCAGGATTCTGTGGCTGAGGATAACAGCACACTTTCTCCCTAATATCTCCCAAGGCCATTTTAAAGCCTCCAAATCACACAACGCAGCTACTTCTGAGCCACCTGAGTGCATTGGTCTCCTAATGCTCACACTTCATTGTGCTCACGTGTATCTTGTCTTTCTGTTTAATCAATAAACTCACCGACTTTGCCTGACTCTGAGTGGTCCTGAAATTCTTTCTTCATGATGAAGGCTAAGTATACTGGTGCACCTAAGTAGAGGTCCTCTAGGCTCTCAGGAGTTCAGCAGCAGTTTGATGGTGATAATACCACAGGCTATGCTATTTATAAAAGAAATAAATAAGTAACCAAAAAAAAAAAAAAAGCTGAAATTTGGGCTTGAAATGGCTCAGTGGGTAAAAGAACTTGCTACTCCAGTCTGATTATCTGAGTTTGATCCTGGGATCCCATGGTGGAAGGAGAGAACAGATTCCTGAAAGTCATCCTCTGGGTTCCACATATCCACTATGGCTTGTGTACACACACACACACACACACACACACACACACACACACACACACACACGAACACATACAAATAACAAAAAAAAATTAAGCAAAAATGTGTTTCTTACTATGGTGTATGGAAATCCAGGAACAAGGCATGAATCAGTTTAATCATCTAGCCAGAGCTGCTCTCTGCTTCCAAGATGACTCCTGGTTGTTGTATCCTCTAGAGGAGGTGGGTGTGGTGCAGAGGAGGAAGGCAAGTGAGCCAAGCACTGTGTGTGCCTCTTTTGTAAGAGCCATGATCCCATCAGGGATTGGGGGAGCCCTCATGGCCTAATCTTCTTTTGAAGCCCCACCCTTAATACCATCATATCAACTGCTATGCTTTAAATGCCAATGTTTTAAAGGGGATACATTGAAACCAGAGTAAAATTAAGATTCAAATGCATATTTTTCTTTGAACCCTTCCATGTACTGCTTGACCCAAACTCTCAAAGAGGACTCCCTTTCAGAAAGGGAGACTGAACAAAAAGGAACAGTGAGGGAAAGACGAAACTGGAGGGAAGAATGTCTTTGGTGTAGAGAAGCAAATGACCCCTAAAGAAACTTTGAAAGACACTGGGTGAACCTCAGGGCAGTGGAGAGGAGATGGAGAAACAGTTGAGCTTGTCAAAGTTCACATCTCCAGAGGTGTGCTTAAAGGTTCCATCTTACTCTGGCCTTAAAAACAAAAAACAAAAAACAAAAAACCTTGCCCTCTTTAATCCATTCAGATCATCTCCCAGCTACCCAGAAGGCCACACTGGCTAGGAGGAAAGTGGGTCTTTTGATTTTGGTATTGACAGAATGCTTACCAGCAGCAAAGATATGAGGGAGAACTAGCTTGCAGCCAGACAGTTGTGCCTGTTGGTTTTCAACACAGTGCACTCAACTCCTCTCACTTGAAATTTGGACCCTGTCCTCACTAATGAAGTGTTTATTTGCTATAACCTGTGATTAAACTGCCTAATGTCTGCCCTACACTGCCTAAGCTGATCGCTGTTTCATGAGAAAATTATGTTATTTTAGCTACAATTAATTTGATTCAGACACTCTTTCATTTAAGAAAGATTCAGGGAGTTCAAATTAAGTAGGAATTGAATTAGCAGGAGAGAGCTACACGGTGAGTATATTAAAATTCATGGTGGATTTTAAGCCATCACTTGGAATGAAAGCATCTTATGAAATACATCTTTCCAATTTAACCTTGGATAGCTTCTCCTTGGAGTACTCATTCCCAATGAATAATTCAGGTGAAGTATTAACTGGACTCATTGTTGTAATTCCTAGAATATAAAAAGGGACTCCAGTAATAGCCTTGTCTGGTCATCTCCCAGGAGGCCACACAAAGAGCTTTAGATAAGTGCAACAAACACAGAGGTTCTAGCAGCAAGGTGTCCAAACGGTAAGGCAAACTTCACACCATCAAGATCGAAATGGTCACAGTCTCGACTTTCTCAGTCAGAGGCCCTCAAGTGGACCCTTGGGTCTCCCAATCCACAAATGTACATGGTAAGAAGAAAGTCAAAACTCTAAACTATTCTAAACTATAAACTTTTTATAGTCCACAAATACCTCACTCTCTGGTCTCTCACACTGGCGTGACCTCCCTAGAAAGTGTGTTATTCCTTGAAACTCTATGGTAAGAACCTCAGAATCAACCATCCCGTTTGTGAGGTCGATGACAATTAATGACCTCGTTTTCCATTTTCCTTTCATGAGGTGCTGTAAATTAAATAGAAATTGTGTTAAAGGTAACTTAGCAACATAACGCATTGAGAGGTACAGGAGCCTTGAAGAGATAGAAACACTTTTCTCCTACTGAATGGATGCTCATTCTCGAAGGACTAGACTGGTACACCAGAGTGTGTTGTCACGAACTGAGCCTGGTGACATCCCCCACCCGGCGGCCCCCCTCCACACACTTCCCTTCCACTCTCCACCCTGAGCTGAAGGCTCATGAAAGCCTCCCCAGAAGCTGGACAGCTGTGAGTGCTGTGCTCTTAGTCTTCCAACCACTACAACTGTGAACTAAATAGAGTTTCCCATACAACAGAAAATTTATTGAAGCAATGGGTGTGGGGGGAATGCTTTTTGTGAAAAAGAACCAACTAGTCTGGCAATCTCCACCATTAGGCATGCAAAAGAGCCAAGTGGTCTGTGTGGAGGTAAACAACTCATGGTCCTAGGTATCTACTGCACAGGCCAGCTCAATAAGAGGTCTTTGTAGATACAAAGTGTTCCTTCAGAGAACCAGGCATTGTCGCACACTACTAGAAGCTACGCCTGGAAACCAGAGTTGGGATCCCAGCACCCATATAACAAGTGGGGACATGGACCTGCATATCCCTCAAACCCCAGTCTAGAGGGGTGGAGGAGAGCACAGGTCCCAGATTCAGGGAGGGTCCCTGCCTTACAGGAATGCAGCAGAGAGTGAAGAAGACACCCAGCAGCTTCTCCTGGTCTCCACATGCAAGGTGCACACATGCATGCATATATACCACTCCCACATACATGCATATTCGCACTCACATCCATTAGATAAAAAATAAACATCAGGCCAGGCGTTGGTGGCGCACGCCTTTAATCCCAGCACTCGGGAGGCAGAGGCAGGCTGATCTCTGTGAGTTCGAGGCCAGCCTGGTGTCCAGAGCAAGTGCCAGGATAGGCTCCAAAGCTACACAGAGAAACCCTGTCTTGAAAAACCAATTAATTAATTAATTAAGCATCAAGAACCACAACTTATAATTCTGTTCACCTTCACTAGCACCAAGAACTTTTGTTCTTTTGTGTATGTGAGACACAGAGAGTCAGAGACAGAGAGAGGGTTTCTCTGCATAGTCCTGGCTGTCCTGGCACTTGCTTTGTAGACTTGCTTTGCTAGTCTTGAACCCACAGAGATCCACCTGACTCTACCTCCCTAGTGATGGGATTAAAGCACCACACCCATCTTGAACCAAGCACATTTTTTCAATGAAGAGTTGCTTTATAAAGACCTAAATACATAATTAAATGAGAACTCTTGAAGTTTCCCATGATTTTATGAGACTCACCAGACTTTTTTTCCTCTGTGCACTTGGTTTTGTAGGTACACTTACTGATGGCAATGGACTCCAGTCAACAAGCTGAATGTTTACTACCTCCCATTGTCAACACACTGTCAAAGCAGGCGGAAGAGACACATTCAGCAATGACACATGGTGCTGTACTGTAATTAGTGTACATGCGATGCTCACACACTCCACTCTCCACCCCCTCTCTTCCAGTAACTATAATTATGTAGCTGGAAAGGGAAAAAATCATGTTGGAAATATTTCCAAGGGCCCCGAGGGTAAGATAATTAGAGGACTAAGAAAAGAAAGTGAACACATTCCGCTTGGGTCCACTGGGATCAACACAGCTGGGGAGTTAGGGGAGCAGAGTTTGGAAATGGGAGCTTCACTCTTGCAATCTGGACCTAATCTGACAATGACACACTTAAAAGTTCAAATTCCATTCCTTTTTCACAGCTGAGTTTGGGACTGGGGCAGGGAAAAACAACCAAGACTGAAGGTTGAAGAGCTAGGGAATGTGCTGCAATTCTAACAGATTTGAAACCATTCTCCCATGACGGGGAAGGTTGTCACCCCGTCCCCCCGCCAGCAAACCTTCTCTGAGTCCTTCACCATTTTCTCAGGCTGATCCTGGAGCGAGGAGCTGGAAGAACCAGAGCAGCAGATGGGGCGAGAGCTAAAGGGGGCCTGGTCCAGGACAGGGCCAGATGGTCAAGGCATAGAAGGCTCTGGAAGGAAGTGACAGATCTGAGGTTGAGGACAAGGTCAAGACTGGAGCACAAGCATCACTGAAAGGATGATGCACAGCACACGGCCCCACGAGGATACTCAAGAAATGAACATGGAGTAAGTGCTCAGAATACTAGGAGTCAAAAGTTTGCTGGAAGGACAGAGTGGTATAAAGTAAACGATGGAGTGGATCAGCACATTGCTAACATATAAAGAGCCTGAGAACTAAAGAGCACTTGGGAAACACTTGCCTATAATAAAGGGCAGTCCAGTGGACAAAACCAGTACTACTTAAAATGCAAGCCATGGGCGTGAGACAGCTCAGTAGCAACGGAGCTTGCTATGAAAGCTTGGCAACCCAGAGTTCAATCCCCAGAACCCACATAAAGGAGGAAGGACAAAACTGATGCCATAAATTCGTCCTCTGACCTCCAGAGGCTCACTGTGGCACAAGGGACCTCACCCAAGTCATGTGCCCGTGCACATACACTCACATGCACACACTCGCTCACAGAGCTATTGGTCAAGTTGTAACAGAGGATGCTATGCCAGGGCTAAGAGACAGAAAGAAAGAGGGCAAAGCATTGAGAACAAATCAATAGGGAGAATCATTTCTGTTCTACTCATCCCCCATACTGAGCACCATTGTGCAAGTGCATTTCCCAGGGGCTATTTAAGGTGACTTAGGCTTTCTGTGCCTGAATCTTCCTTGCTGAAAACTGAACAAAAGGTTCCCTTTCTTTGTATCATTTTCTAAGAATCCAAGATTCATGATGACGGTGGCCAGAGAGATGCCGATAAACACGGGAGAACTTACCTAGCATTTTAGAATTTCATGAATAAATTGGCTTCCAGCTCCCACACTCGCCTTCTCATACTAGTTGATTTGAATATCACAGTTATTTGTCATGTAATTTTCCTACAAGTTCAGAATAAAGCCAGCATGTTACACTATTAGCCTGCTTAAAACATAAATGAGAAGATATGACCTGTCACTTTCCCACTACAAAACAAAAGACAGAGAAATATTTTCTATCCTGTGAGGGAGTGATTTCCTACCTTAAGGGTTCATAAAAGACTGGCATTCACAGGACAATCAGTGTCACCAAGTAACATGGATAAAGCAAATAAGGTGGACTACAAGAGCTATTCACTTTCACTCAGCCACACACCCATTAGTCTTCCCTTGATATGGTGCTTATAAAGGTTAAGTATGCAGATAGCATGACTAAGGACAGAGCATGGACCCATTATTTTTATAGCCAGCCAAGTAAGGAAATGAAAGTCTCCATATGTGCAAAGACTAGCCACACCATACAACTTATAAACGCGATGCTTTTCCCATAAAGAACTTTCTGAAGCCTCTTCACAGGAGTAAGTGGTGTGTCACACTGGACATGCTTTATGCATGGATATGGACAGAAGAAGTCTGGACGAGCCATTCCTATATTGCCCTTGTTTCCAGAGGTGACTAGACAAGCCTTAGAGAGAGAAGAAGGGTGTTTACTAATTGTGAAGTCAACCGGGAAGGGAAGCATCCTAAGGCCATTGCACAGTCATCTGCCTTTTCAACAGCCAACGACAGGAAAATCAGTCACTTTCAAGAATCCAGATGACAAAAGCAAGTTTTATTTGTTGGCTTTTTGTTATTGTTTTGGTTTTGGTGGCTTAGGCTCTGCTCTGCTCTTCGTTGCTTTGTTTTTGAGGCAGGGTCCCAGACTGGCCTCTAACTCAGAGAGATATGCCTGCCTCTTCCTCTCCTCCTCCTTTCTTTCTTCCTCCTCCCTATGCCCTTTCTCTCAATGGACTCAGATGTGTCATGACGTTGCACTGCTGGGAAGGACTATTTTGAGCTCCTAATGACCAGGTCTGCGGTTTTGAAAACTTAAGTAAATCAGGCATGAATAACTGCTGGGGAATTTGGCAACATTTACTTAGACAAAAAGACAAGTCCTTACCAGGCTGCATCTGACAAGACCACTTTAACATGGAATGGAAATGATGTCACAGGGCTGAGTGCCTTGGGTTTTTTTTGTAGTTGTTTGTTTTTTGTTTGTTTTTTGTTTTTGAGATGTTGACTTCTAGTGAGTTCCAGATCAACATGTTAAATTGCCAACCAGTCCATGGCCAAGCAACCCAGTAACCCCCATCTACAGTTCTCCTTGTAAGGAATGGATCTGTGAGGACTGATGGAAACACGACTTCAACCAGAGCTTTGTCCACTCCTAACATCGTCATATTGAAGACTGTAAATGCCGGCTTCTGTTTTTTTCAGGATTGGTTAGTAGTTAGAGAGTGGAACTCCATTCTATAGCACATTAGTTCCAGCAAAAGAAGTTTATGTGAATGAGTGTGTTTCATTATAAAACCATTAGAAGGTGGTCTGTGATGGAGCAAAATTTATTTAAAATAATTCTTGTTTCTATTCCTAGAAACTTTCCAAACTGCTGCCAGCTTAGATTATTGCCCTTAACAATGGTAATGCTCACTTTTTTTCATGCCTCACCTGTACGCTCCACTAATGACACTCTTCAATGTTAAACATGTGCCTCAGCACTAACAAAACTCCTCAGACCCAGCCTGTTGGGTACTACCTCTGGGATATCGTATGACATGACTCTATAGAAGGAAGTGAAGCCCTTGGTGATTGGGTTAATTTGTAGTGAAGCAGGTGTTTATTTTCGGTTGATATTAGTAATGAGGTTTTAAATCCTAAGATAGTTTTTTTAATCTCTTTAATTTTATGTGTATGGGTGTTTTGCCTGCATGTATGTTCCCACAGAGGCCAAGAGGGGACTTCAGATCCTCTGGAACTGGAGTCACAAACAGATGTGAGCTGCCATGTGAATGCTGGGAATGAAACCAGGCTATCTCTGGAAGGGCAGCCAGTGCTCTTAATTGCTGAACCATCTCTCCAACCCCTTAGGATAGCTTTGTGAAATCAGTTCAGCTTAGGTTTACATAACTACTCTGACATATGTGAACTACATATACATTCTGTAGTCTTTTTCCATATTAAGTTTTCTTATAGTAACATATTTCCTTATGAGTTAACCAACTAGAGAGATGGAAAATATTCTCAGATTTAGTTAATGAGGTAGTAGAAATAAAAGGTTTAATGAGAAGTTGCAAATCATAAATGTGGAAATCCAGGCCTGTGGGAAAGACCTGAGTTTGATCCCCAGAGTCCACAAAAGCCAGGCACAGTGGTGCCCACTCGTGCACGGAGGAAGAGATGGTGGATCCATGGGACTCACTGGCCAGCCAGCCTAGACTACTTGGCAAGGTCCAGGCCAGTGAGAGAGCATCTCCAAGGAAAAATGACATCTGAGGTTGCCCTCTGGTTTCCACGTGTACATGTACTCCCCGCCCCATATACACAGAGAGAAATGGAAAAACCCAAAGGCAAAGCTAAACTGAGGCATATGATCAAATGGGTAAAATTTTTGTCACCTACTTGTTTCCTATCCCCTAATGTTGGAAGCTTTTGTGGGATTTGCCTAAATCAACAAGTATACTTGCCAAGTGGTTATGAGTGTCAGCTATGTTCCAAGAGAGAGTTCATGGTCTTTTTATTTCATTCACACTTGTCCCCATTATATGTCTCAACTTATTAAAAAACTTACAGAGGCAAAATGTCAGCAATAAGACTAACTTAGTGACAAGGGCCTAAGAGCAAAGTTGGAAACAAAGCTACTACTGTCTCCTTGTGACAGCCATAACTAAGTCTTCCATATAAACTTTGACCCGAAGACCCCTGTATACTACCTGCCCCCACCAAATGAATAATCTCCTCTCTTGAATTTTGTGCCATCAACTGTATTATCTATTATTTGAAGATAAAAGTATTTACATTTGTGATTTGTTTTATGTGGCCTTGGGCAAGTTCTGAAACATATTTCCGTTACATGATTCACTCATTGTTTCAAACAGAAACTAGAGAAAAGAGTATCGTAATAAAATTCAAAAGGACAAACGCATTCACTTTAAGTCTTAAATTCTGAAGAGGAAGCTTTTAGTTAAACTTTAAAATCTTGACAATTTTTAAACATTTTAAAGCTAACTATATCTCTTTTGTTTCTTTAGTGCATAGAAAATTAATGTTTCTTATCACTTTATTTTAAAATTAATAATTTATTCTTGACCAAAACTACACACACTATTTCTGATAAACCATTAAAATTTTAGTAGAAGGGAGTGGAACTGACATTTAAGCCATATTTTCTTGTAGTACTGATCAAAACTTACATACTAAATTCTACTTAAACTGAGCTTACTTCTATTTTGAATTTTTTTAAATTATACTTTTTGTAGTAACAATCAAAATGCCCAGACACTGCCCTTTCCCTTATGAGCAATCTCAAAAGTTGCAAATAATTAACAATACACATTGAACCACTGAGCATGGCTTTCTCCACTCTCTGTATAACAGTTTTGTTTTGTTTTCCGATACAGGGTTTCTCTGTGTAGCCTGGGCTGTCCTGGAACTTGCTCTGTAGACCAAGCTGGCCTTGAACTCAGAGATCCACCTGCCTCTGCCTCCCAAGTGCTGGGATTAAAGGCACTCTACTGCCCAGCTAACTCTGTGTAACTTTTTAATGGTTAGAACCATTCTTATTATAAAGACTAGGCTGTAATTATGACATGTATTTTTATAACCTGAAAAATAAAATTTGCATTATAAGAAATAATTAAGTATTAATAGATTAATTAATAAGTGGGCCCCTCTCACAATGAATAGGGCTAACTAGTGTACACCGACATGGAAAATGTGACAGGAGACTTCCGAGGCTAGGTCACAGAAGACAGGAGTATGTCCCTTTCCTCTCTTTTGAATCACTGGTCCTGGGGAAAGCCAGATAGCTGATGAGCTTTAAGGAGCCCCAGCAGCTGGTGAAGAGGTCCACACAGTGAGGAAATGAAGCCACGTGAAAGAGCAGGAGGGGACCTTGCATCCTTGCTTAAGCCCTCCTGTGCCTGCTTCTCTGGCCAGCATCTGATGAGCATGTTATGAGAGAGCATGAGCCAGGAACACCCAGCCAAGCTGCAGCCAACTCCCTGACCTCCCGCAGCTGTGAGAGGTGCCCAGTGCTTGCTGCTTTAGTAGCTGTGGTGAGATCCATGCCTTCAGCCAACATTGCACAGAAAGAAGATGCTAACACTGACCTCGAAGAACCACTGTATTCAGTAAAATGATATATATAAAAAAGTACCCAGCTCTGTATCACTTAAATAACTGTCATGTCAGGTTCCTTCCAGTGATCATGGCCTAACTATGTATGAATTAGTGAGACCAATTCCCAGAGGTCGTGAAAGACATCACGGCATTCACTGTGAGACGACCAAATAATTGCTTCTTCGGAGTGTTACACTGAACTAACTACTCTTGCTCTACCAAGGCTACACAAACCATCCTTTAAACTTTTCTCCTACACACATCCCAGATAACTCTTGAGAGTGAATCTCCCATTTCGTCTCTTGACTTTCTAAGGCCTGATGAAAACCTAAACCCCAAATAATTTAGAGTCCTTAAAACAAGTTTACCGGTTTAACTTCTCATCCAGTCCAATTAGTGAAGTCAGAAAATGCCGCTGTTAGGCTGGCAAAAGTGACTCGCCCTACTGAAAGGTTCCTAAAACAGGACAAAGTCATCATCAATATGCATACATCAGCTAGCTGCACTGGAACCCAAGCCTGGGGGTGGCAGTGATGCCTGAGGGGTCACAGTGAGGCCTCTGAGGTGGCAGTAAGGCTATGAGGTAGCAATTAAGGTCTCTATGGTTTTAGTGAGGGCCTGAGAGGTGACGGCGATGCCTCTGAGGTGGCACTGATGACCTGTAAGGTGTCATTGAAGCCTCTGAGGTGAAATTGAATGTTGCAAGATGTCAATGTACCCCATTGGGTGGCAGTGTGACCTGTTAAGTAAGGGTCTACCAGATGACTGTGATGCCTGTGAGATTGAATTGTGGGCTGTGAGGTGACAGCAAGGGTCTCTGATGTGGGTGGCAGTGAGAGCCTGTGAGGTAACAGTGAGACATGTGAAGTAGCACTGTGGCCCATGAGGTGACAGTGAGGACTGTGAGGTGACAGTGGTGCCTCTGTGGTGTGAGTAATTATGAGGTCACCGTGAGGGCTGAGGTGGCCTTGAGGGCCTGCAGTTAGTGCTTGTGAGATGGCAGTTAGAGTCTGAGCAGTGGCAAGGAAGTACTATGAAGTGGTAATGAGGCTATGTGATAGGGAAGTGAGGACCCATGAGGTGGCAGTCAAAAGTGTGGGGAGTGACCATGAGGGCCTGTGAGGTAACGATGAGGCCTTTGAGGTGGCAATCAGACCTGTAAAGTGGCAGTGACACCTCTGGGGGTATCAATAAGTACCTATGAGGTGTCTGTGAGAACTGAGAGGTGGCAGAGTGCCTTTGGTGGAACAGTAAAGGGATGTGGGTGGTAGTAATGACTGTGAGGTGGCGGAGAGGGCCTATGAGGTGACTATGCTGACTGAGGACACAATGACGCCTCTTGTTTTCGAGAAGTACCTATGAGGTGTCCATGAGGACTGTGAGATGGAATTATGACCTGGAAGGCGACAGTGAGGCCTGTGAGGTGGCAGTGATGCCTATCGGCTGTCAATGAGTGCCCGTGAGGTACTATTTAAGAGCCTACAGTATGGCAGTGAGGGGCTGTGGGAGGCCTGTGAGGTGGTAGCAAGGGTGGTGAAGTCATATTGAGACTCATGGGGTGGCAATGTGGGACTCTGAGATGACAAGTGTAGCCTGTCGGGTACAAGAGAGGCCTGTGAGATGACAATTGGGCCCATGAGGTAGTAGTAAGGCCTATAAGGTGAAAGTGAGGCCTGTAAGACGGGAATATGGCCTGTATGTTTGGTGAGAGCCAGGCCTGTGTGGTGTCAGTGAGGACCTGAGGATGGAAGGTAGAGCCTATGAGGTGTCAGACAGAGCATGTGAAGTGACAGGGAGACTGTGAGGTAACAGTAGGGGTCTGGGAAGTGGCAGTGATGCCTCTGGGGCATCAGTAAGTGCCTATGAAGCAGCCATGAGATCTGAGGAGGCACTGAAAGCCTGTGATACAACAGAAAGGTGCTGTGTGTTACCAATCAGGACTGTGAGGTAGTATGAGGGCCTGTGAGGTGGCAGTGAGGACTGTGAGGTGACAGCCAGGACCTGTGAGATGGCAGTGAGGACTGTGAGATAGCAGTGAGGACTGTGAGGTGGTGACAGCCAGGTCCTGTGTGGTAGCAGTCAGGTCCTGTGAGGTGACAGCCAGGTCCTATGAGGTGACAGCCAGGTCCTGTGAGGTGGCAGTCAGGACCTGTGAGATGGCAGTCAGGTCCTGTGAGGGGGCAGTCAGGTCCTGTGAAGTGACAGTAAGGTCCTGTGAGATGACAGTCAGGATCTGTGAGGTGACAGTCAGGTCCTGTGAGGGGGCAGTGAGGTCCTGTCTGTGAGGTGACAGTGAGGTACTGTGAGGTGACAGCCAGGTACTGTGAGGTGACAGCCAGGTACTGTGAGGGGGCAGTGAGGTCCTGTGAGGGGGCAGTGAGGTCCTGTGAGGTGGCAGTCAGGTCCTGTGAGGTGACAGCCAGGTCCTGTGAGGTGGCAGTCAGGACCTGTGAGATGGCAGTGAGGTCCTGTGAGGGGGCAGTCAGGTCCTGTGAAGTGACAGTAAGGTCCTGTGAGGTGACAGCCAGGTACTGTGAGGTGACAGTCAGGTCCTGTGAGGGGGCAGTGAGGTCCTGTGAGGGGGCAGTGAGGTCCTGTGAGGGGGCAGTGAGGTCCTGTGAGGTGACAGCCAGGTCCTGTGAGGTGACAGTCAGGTCCTGTGAGGGGGCAGTGATATGACAGCAAGGCCTGTGAGGTGACAGTAAGGCCTATATGGAAGCAGTGAGGTCTTGATAAGCAGTGAGGTCTTTTTGGATGGCAGTTAGGCCTGTGGGTGCACTACAGTAGAGCCTGATAAGTGGCTGTGAGGCCTGTGAGGTGGCACTGCAGCCTGCCAGGTGACAGTAAGGCCTATGTGGTGACAATGAGGGTCTGTGCAATGGTAAGAGATATTGTAGGATGGCAATTAAGCCTATGGGTATAGTACAGTAAGGCCTGGTGAGTGGCCATGAGACCTTTGAGGTGGTACTGTGGCCTGTTAGGTGGCAGTGAGTACTGCTATGAGGCAGTTGGGTCTCTAGTGTGTCATTTATGCCTGTGGGCTGGCAGACGTGTGAATTGGCAGTGAAGGACTGGTGGTGACAGCATCCACCTTTTCCTTATGCACTGACTGCCAGCATCCAGGCACACCTGGCCTGCCCCTGAAGACTTGACAGACTGTGTCACCCCTGCTCACATGCTCAGTAAGCAGGCAGTTCCCTGGCCTGCTGTGTGGTCTCCGTGCACACTGCACATGCTCTACTCCCCTCCCTTTAAAAAGGAGGAACCCCACCTGCTCTCCGTCTTCTCCCTCTTCCTCTCCCTTGTCTCTCTCCCTCTCTAGCTCTCTGCCTCTCTTCACCTCTCTCTCCTTCCCTCTTTTTTCTCTCCCTCCTCCCTCCCCCCCAGGAAGCCTCTCTGAACTCTCCTTCTCTCTCTACTCTTTCCCTTTCCTTCCCCCAATAAAACTCCCCACATGAGTTCTGTATAGGGAAAAGGGGCCAGCCAAAGAAACACACCCTGAGCAGAGCCAAAGAAACACACTTTGGCCCTGGAATCAGAGCCAGTGAAAGAAATACACCCTGGCCCTAAAACTAGAACCAAAAGGCTAAAAAGGGCCAGTGAAAGAAACACACTTTGGCCCTGAACACAGAGCCAAATCTGACCCTGAACCTGAGTAGAAAACCAACCAATCCCTGAGCATGAGATCTAGGCAATCTGAGCTCAGGGACTGAAATCTAACCAGTCCCCACCCTGGAAATATCCATGGAAAAACTCCACTCCCTAAGAAGCCCTATATAAACCCTGTGCCTGTTCAGCTTGGGGCCGTCATGCTGGGTGGCACCCACTCTCCTGGATACTTCCCTCCCAATAAATCTCTTGAATGATATTTGGATGAGACACGGCAGGGCACAGGGCACAGATAATCAGCCTCTGGATCTGCAACAATCTGACTCCCCACTGTCATGTGATTTCAATCAGTCATTCCGCCTTGGAAAATCTCCAGCACAGGTGAGGGTCTTTTTTGTTGTTGTTGTTTTTTTTGTTTTTGTTTTTGTTTTTGTTTTGTTTCCTAGCAATTCCAGTTTATGCTCAACACTTCTTACTGCTCAAGTACACAAGCAACCCAGAACTTAATTCTGTCACCTCTCCCCACTAAATGCATTCGGAATACATCTGCTCCTCTCTGACCTGGCCAGCCTCTCCCATTCAGCACTGCTCCCCACTCTCCACTCCCTCATGCTCTACTCACAGCACTTTAAAATCCATTGGGAACTTCCCTATTTGGAACTTCTATTGTTTCCCATCCTTTGGATATGATCCAAAAGTCTATTTGCTTGACCCAGGCAGTCAGTCAGAAAGACAAAAGCTGCTCCTGTAGCTTTGAATTTACACGGGAGCCCTGGACTAGGAGCTGTGACAGGCCCTATGGAGCCTTCCTGTGAGACCACAAAAACTTCAAAGCTCTCCTCTGTGTTTGTTCCCTCTCCAACCCTCTGCTCTTTCACCATGACCACAGTTTTAGTTTCTGGGTTGTTTGCTTTTTAACTAACCCATGTTGGTCAAATAGTTCAGAAAAGCAGCATCAAGTTTTCCAGGTGGAGTCGAGGCAGGACTCCAGGGTTGCTCAAAGCCTAGAAAAAAATCCTCAGAAAAGGGGGTATACCCGGTGAGGCTCACCTTGTGTTAGGAGCTGGCAGGAGAGAGGTCTTTGTACTGCTGGGTGCTGGAAAGTTCCTCCCATGAACCTCTCTCTAATATACATGCCACCCTAGTTCTTCCCATGAGCCTCTCTCTAATACATATGCCACCCAAGTTCCTCTCATGAGCCTCTCTCTAATACATATGCCACCCAAGTTCCTCTCATGAGCCTCTAATACAAACACCACCCAAGTTCCTCCCATGAGTCCCTAATATACATGCTACCCAAGTTCCTCCCATGAGTCTCTAATATACATGCTACCCAAGTTCCTCCCACAAGCCTCTCTCTAATATAGCAAGCTGCACAATTCCTCCCTACACATGCCTCTCCCTAATAAAACATGAGTTCCTCCTCACTGCATGGGGCTATCACAGGCTCTACACGCTCTTCAGAACACAGGACACAGCAAGGTCATGGACCCACAAGGTGACCACTACAGAAAGCTGGGTAAACCAGACACCCCTGGCAACCCTGCACATGCACCAGCCGTTCTCTCCTTCTTGTCCGTAACCTTTTCAAATGGCATCTGCTTGAAATTCATCTTTTTGATGGGTTTAAATCGACGCAACACACAACAGCCATTAGGACTAAAATCCATCATGCTCGCTGAAGCTGCTGCTTCACTTCCTGCCTGGAGAACCAGAAGTCAGTGGAGGCTTGGCAGGATCCAAAAAGAATCTGATTCCCCAGGGAATGGAAAAATGCTAACTAAAATCAAAAAGGGAAACCAAAATAAAACTGACAACATCTAATACTAAAGAGTATGTTTTGGGTTGACAAATGGATTGCTATTGACAACAGGAAAGAAAGCTGGCAGTATCTATGAGATGTAGGTATCTTAAGTGTATCTGTGTGCATGTGTGTGGTTCAAGTATGTATGTGTTTACATGGGCGTGGATGCATGTGTGTGGGCATACCTATACATGCACGTGTGTGCACAGGCATGTAGAGACCTGAAGTTGACATTGGCATCTTCCTTGTCCGCCCTCTACTGTGTATTATTGAGCCAGGGTCTCTTACAGAACCCACGGTTCATCAATTCCAGCTAGTCTAACTAGCCAGTTTGCCCAGGGGAACCTGTCTCCGATTCTGGAGTATCGAAAATAAAAGCCAGCCAATCACACCGGTCCAGCTTCTCCATGGGTTCTAGGATTCAAGCACTGGTCCTCATACTCATGTAGTCAGCACTTTATCAAATGGTCATCCTCAGCCTAAGACACTTTTACTTTTGAGAGATTGCCCTATAAATAAATAAAATCAATGCATAAGGCTTCACATTCAAATATAATAAAGGCTAAATAGCAGCAAGTCCCTCTGAGGAAAGTCATGAGGAAGACTACACACCAGGCTGTCAACACTGATTATCCCAAACCAAGTACAACTAGAGATGGCATAGTGAGGTTGTGATACTTATTTTTTTCACTAAATATGAGAAATATGTATACACCCAGAGAGAGAAAGACAGACAGAGAGAGCTTTCTTCCAGTCAGTCTAATATGATGCTGAAAATGTCACTTTAGGAGTTGCTGCTCTCTCTTTCTGAGTCTGGATCTTGTAACATAGTTCATGCTGGCCTGGAACTACTGTAGAGAGAGGCTATCCTCAAATATGTATGATGTCATGCCCAACGGGAGCTAACTTATGTAAATCTGTTGTTAAAATATGCAAATCCTTAGAGTTTCTGGTGGCCCTCAACATCTAGAGACAATACTTTTATTGCTTTCTAGCTGTGACAGAATAGCTTTAGGCTCAGTGTTGGAAGGTAAGAGGAAAGACCACTGTCATGTCCCTATATTCCATACTGCCACTCCCGAGAACACAGCCTGCACCCAGTTGGTGTGTTGTTCTGTGTGTCACTCCTCCAACCTTGCTGGCTCTTAACATCTCATCTGGAGAGGAAACCCAAGTGTTGAGGCTACAGGGGCACCCACATTTCCTGCTGCTTATCTTTGTCTTGTGCCTTGAGGATGTTCAAGGGGTCCTTTCCTGGCCTTGGAGATTTGCACAAGCATTGAGTTAGCAAACTCCCAACAGGAAGTATAGTCAACAGTGACTAAGGAAGGGTGGGAAATTTAGTCTCAGATGAGAGAGTAGCAGTCCAGCAGGAATTGAAGGTGCTAGACAGTTTCCTGTGATTTACCTGGAAAAATGGGTAACTAATCAGGAAAGTGGCTCTTGGGCATAGACCCAAAGAACACTTCATTCTACCACAGAGACACTTGCTCAACCATGTCCATTGCTGCTTTATTCAGAATATTCAGAAATTGCAAACAACCTAGATGTGCCTCAACAGAAGGATGGATAAAGAAAATGCAGTAGATTTTCCTGTCCAGCTTTCCCTGTTTGAGTCCCCTGAAATGCAGCCCCCAGTCCTGTCCTGCCACTGAACCCCCCAGAGAGACCTGGAGGCAGACCCAGACATCTAGCACCCACTAGAAGAGAGAGCCATCTAACATCTGCTGCCATTTGAGTCTTGAACGCACCTGCACCCACCTGGAGAGAGCCTTGGACCCATACCCACCAGAAGAGGGAGAGACCCCACCTGCACCCACTGGAAGAAGTGACTGGAAGACAACAGTATAAGAACACATTCAACAACAGAAAGACTAATATGACACCACCAAAGTCTAGGGATTCTACACCAACAAGTCCTGAACATCCCAACACAGATGAAGCAGAAGAGAATGACCTTAAAAACAACTGTATGAAGATGATAGAGACTCTCAAAGGGGAAATGAGAAAAATCCCTTAAAGAAAAGGAAGAAAAAACAAACAAAAATTGAAGAAATGGAGGAAAAGACAAACAAAAAAATGCAAGAAATCAACAAATCTCTTAAAGAAAGCAAGGACAGCCAAGAAAAAAACAATCAAACAGATGAAGGAAACAATTCAAACAGTTCAAGACCTGAAAACTGAAATAGAGACAATAAAGAAAACACAAACTGAGGGAATGCTAGAAATAGAAAATCTGGGTAAACAATCAGGAACTACAGATGCAAGCACAACCAACAGAATACAAGAGATGGAAGAGAGAATCTCAGGTACTGAAGATAAACTAGAGGATACAGATTCATCGACCAAAGAAAATTGTCCAACAAATGCTTAACACAAAATGTCCAGTAAATATGGGATACCGTGAAAAGACCAAACCTAAGAATAATAGGTATAGAAGAAGATGAAGAAGCGCAGCTCAAAGGTGCAGAAAACATATTCAACAAAATCATAGGAGAAAACTTTCCCAACCTAAAGAAGGACATGCCTATGAAAGTACAAGAAGCCTACAGAACACCAAATAGACTGGACTAAAAAAAAAAAAAACTCACCACATAATAATCAAAACATCAAATATACAGAATAAAGAAAGAATATTAAGGGCAGCAAAAGAAAAGGGCCAAGTAATATATAAAGGCAGACCTATCAGAATTACACCTGACTTCTCAATGGAAACTCTGAAAGCCAGAAGGTCCTGGATAGATGTTCTACAAACACTACAGACTACTATACCCAGCAAAGCTTTCAATCACTACAGATGGAGAAAACAAGATATTCCATGACAAAGCCAGATCTAAACAATATATATCCACAAACTCAGCCCTACAGAAAATACCGGAAGGAAAACTCAAGGGTGTTAAATACATCCCCAAAAACATAGGTAACAGATGATCCCACATTACAAAAAGCCAAAAAATCGGGGGGTGGGGGTGGGGGTGGGGGGGGATCCACATACAATACCACCACTAAAAACAAATAAAAAAGAAACAAGAATCAACAATTAATGGTCCTTAATATTCCTCAATATCAATGGTCTTAACTCACCTGTAAAAAGACACAGGCTTACAGAATGGCTACAAAGACAGAATCCATCCTTCTGTTGCATACAAGAAACACACCTAAACTTCAAAGACAGACAAACATTCAGAGTAAAGGGATGGGAAAAGATTTTCCAATCAAATGATTCCAAGAAACAAGCTGATGTAGCTATTCTAATATCTAACAAATTAGACTTCAAACTAAAATTAATCAAAAGAGATGAAGAAGGCCATTTCATATTCATCACAGGAAAAATCCATCAAGATGAAGTCTCAATTCTGAACATCTATGCCCCCAATACTAAGGCACCCACATTAGTAAAAGAAACATTACTAAATCTCAAATCACACATTAAACCCCACACACTTATAGTGGGAGACTTCAACACCCCACTCTCACCACTGGACAGAACTACCAGACAGAAATTTAACAAAGGAACTAACAGAAGTTGTGACCCTGTTGGATTTAACAGATATCTATAGAACATTCCATCCAAACACAAAATAATTTACCTTCTTCTCAGTGCCACATTGAACCGTTTCTAAAACTGACCACATACTTGGCAACAAAGCAAACCACAACAGATACAAAAAAAAAAAAAAATGGATTAACCTCCTGTATCTTATCAGATCATCATGATTTAAAGTTATAATTTAACAACAACACAAAGTGCAGAAAGCCTACAAACTCATAGAAATTGAACAATGCTCAATTGCATCACTCCTGGGTCAAAGAAGAAATAAAGAAAGAAATTAAAGACTTCCTACAATTCAATGAAAATGAATACACAACATACCCAAACTTATGGGACACTTTGAAAGCAGTGCTAAGAGGAAAGTTCATAGCACTAAGTGCCCACATGAAGAAACTGAAGAACATTCACACTAGAGAATTAACAGCATACCTGAAAGCTCTAGAACAAAAAGAAGCAAACTCTTTTTTATGAGGCTACAATTACCCTGGTATCCAAACCACAAAAAGACACAACTAAGAAAGAGAACTACAGACCAATATCCCTCATGAATATTGATGCAAAAATAATCAATAAAATACTGGCAAACTGAATCTAAGAACACATCAGAAAAGTTATACACCATGATCAAGAAGGCTTCATCCCAGGGATGCAGGGATGGTTCAACATATGAAAATCCATCAATGTAATCAACCATATAAAAAAACTGAAAAAGAAAAACCACATGATCATCTCACTACATGCTGAAAAAGCCTTCAACAAAATCCAACACCCCTTCATGCTAAAGGTCTTGGAGAGATCAGGGATAACAGAAACATACCTAAACATGATAGAGGCAATATACAGCAACCCAACAGCCAACATCAAACTAACTGGAGAGAAACTCAAGGCGATTCCTCAAAAATCAAGAACAAGACAAGGTTGTCCAGTCTCCATATCTCTTCAGTATTGTACTTGAAGTGCTAGCTACAGCAATAAGACAACAAAAGGACATCAAGAAGATACAAATTAGAAAGGAAGAAGTCAAACTTTCACTATTTGCAGATGATATGATAGTTTACATAAGTGACCTGAAAAATTCTACCAGGTGAGTCCTACAACTGATAAACACCTTCTGTAAAGTGGCAGGATACAAGGCTAACTCAAAAAATCAGTAGCCCTACTATATATAGATGATAAATGTGCTGAGAAAGAAATCAGAGAAACATTACCCTTTACAAGAGCCACAAACAACATAAAATATCTTGGGGTAACACTAACCAAACAAGTGAAAGACCTGTATGACAAAAACTTTGAGTCTTTAAAGAAAGAAATTAAAGAAGATACCAGAAAATGGAAAGCTTCTGGATAGGTAGGATCAACATAGTAAAAATGGCACTCTTATCAAAAGCAATCTATGGATTCAATGCAATCCCCCATCAAAACCCCAGCACAATTCTTCACAAACCTTGAAAGAACAATACTCAACTTTCTATGGAAAAACAAAAAACTCAGGATAGCCTAAACAAACATGTGCAATAAAGGAACTTCTGGAGACATCACCATTCCAGGCTTCAAGCTCTTCTATAGTGCTATAGTAATGAAAACAGCTTGGTATTGGCACAAAAACAGAGAGGCAGACCAGTGGAATCGAATTGAAAGCCCTGATATTAACCCACACACCTACAAGCACCTGATTTTTGACAAAGAAGCTAAAATTATACAATGGAAAAAAGAAAGTATCTTCAATATGGTGCTGGTATAACTGGATGCTAACATGTAGAAGATTGCAGATAGATCCATATGGATCAAAGACTTCAACATAAATCTAGCCACATTAAACGTCCTAGAAGAGAAAGTGGGAGCTACCTTAGAACAAATTGGTACAAGACACCACTTCCTGAACATAACGCCATTAGCACAGACACTGAGATTGACAATTAATAAATGGGACCTCCTGAGACTGAGAAGCTTCTGTAAGGCAACAGACACAGTAGCAAGACAAAATGGCAGCTCACAGAATGGAAAAACATCTTCACCAACCCCACATCTGACAGAGGGCTGATTTCCAAAATATACAAAGAACTCAAGAAGCTAGTCACCAAAAACACCAATTAAAAAGTGGGGTACAGAACTAAATAGAGAATACTCAATAGAGGAATCTAAAATGGCAGAAAGACACTTAAGAAATTGTTCAACATCCTTGGCCATCAGGGAAATGCAAATCAAAACAACTCTGAAATACCATTTCACACCTGTTAGAATGGCTAAAATCAAAAACTCCTGCAACAGTTTATGCTGGAGAGGATGTGGAGAAAGGGAAACATTCCTCCATTGCTGGTAGGAGTGCAAACTTGTACAGCCACTTTGAAATCAGTATGGTGGTTTCTCAGGAAAATGGGAATCAGTCTACCTCAAGATCCAGCAATTCCTCTCTTGGGCATATACCCAAAGGATGCACATTCATACAACAAGGACATCTGTTCGACTATGTTCATAGCAGCATTATTTGTAATAGCCAGAACATGGAAACAACCTAGATGCCCCTCAACTGAAGAATGGATGGAGAAAATGTGGTGCACATGGAGTACTACTCAGCAGGGTGGGGGATGAAATCTTGAAATTCAAAGGCAAATGGATGGAACTAGAAGAAACCATTCTGAGTGAGGTAACCCAGTCACAGAAAGTCAAACATGGTATGTACTCACTCATATATGAATGGATATTAGACATAGAGCAAAGGATTATCAACCTACAATCCACACCTCCAGAGAAGCTAAGAAACAAGGAGGACCCTAAGAGAGACATACATGGTCCCCAGGAGAAAAGGAAAGTGACAAGAGCTCCTGAACAAATTGAAAGTACAAGGGAGAGGGGAGGGGAGGGAGTTAGGAGAAAGAGGAGCAGAGAAGAGGAGGGGAGAGGAAGACATGAGAGAGCAGGAAGATGGAGTCAGGGGAAAATGGAGGAGAGCAAGAAAAGAGATACTATAATAGAGGGAGCCATTATAGGTTTAAAGAGAAATTGGGCACTAGGGAAATGTTCAGAAATCCACAAGGATGACCCCAGCTAAGAACCTAAGCAACAGTGGAGGGGCTACCTTAAATGCCCTTCCCCCTATAATGAGATTGATGACTGCCTTAAATGCCATCCTAGAGCCTTCATCCAGTAGCTGATGGAAGCAGAAGCAGACACCCACAGCTAAACACTGAGCTGAACTGCTGGAATCCAGTTGCAGAGAGGGAGGAGTGATGAGCAAAGGGGTCAAGACCATGCTGGGGAAACCCAGTGGGAGCTCATAGACCCCAGACTGATAGCTGGGAAACCAGCATAGGACTTGGGTGCCAGTTAGGAGGCCTGGGCAGTCTATGGGGCATCTTGCAGTGGAACCAGTATTTATTTCTAATGCACAAATGGACTTTGGGAGCCCATTCCACCATGGAGGGATGCTCTCTCAGCCTAAATACACGGGGGAGGGCCTAGGCCCTGCCCCAAATGATGTGACTGACTTTGATGATCCCCATGGAAGGCCTCACTCTCCCTAGGGAGTGGGAGAGGGGCAGCAGGGATGGAAGGATAAGAGGGAGAGGGAACTGGGATTGATATGTAAAATAAGATTGTTTCTAATCTAAATAAAATAAATCAAGCAGAAAAAATAAATCATTCAATCTGATTTATACTCACAAAATAAAGAAAGAGGGAAAGAAAGAAAGAAAGAAAGAAAGAAAGAAAGAAAGAAAGAAAGAAAGAAGGAAGGAAGGAAGGAAGGAAGGAAGGAAGGAAGGAAGGAAGGAAAGAAAGAAAGAAAGAAAGAAAGAAAGAAAGAAAGAAAGAAAGAAAGAAAGAAAGAAAATGCAGTAGAGTTGCACAATGGGATAATCTCAGTCATTAAACAAAGTCACGAATTTCACAGGTAAATGGATAAGATTAGAAAAACCATCCCGAATAAGATATTTCAGACCCAGAAAGACAGCATGTATTCACTTATATATAGACACTAGCTGTTAAGTCGATGATAACCAAGCTACAATCCACAGAACCACAGAGGTTAAGTATAGTAAAAGGGACACGGGGACAGATAAATCTCATTAAGAAAAGGAAACAGATCGTTATGGATGGATGGGAGCCTGGAACAGGAGGACCAAATGGGGAGGGGAGGAGAGGGGAGAGGAGAACAAGGGAGGGAATGGCTAAAATTAAGGACCATTTGAGGGGTAATATGAAAATCTAATACGGTAGATGCTTTCTAAAATATATACGTATATGAGGAAGATATAAATGAAATTGCCAAATAATGGAAAAAGCCAGGCCCCGATTGGCCAGGATGGGGTAACAGGGCAGAAACAGAGGTGGCATACAGGTGTTAGAAGGACTCCCGCCAACAGCCAGCATCTACAAAGCACCTGCTGACTGGATCTTACTTACAACTAGATTTTATCGTGTTATCTTTGCTAAAAGCCATATGAAAAGTATGGTTCAAACCTAGATGTTGAGACATTGATGGTTTGCCCACAGTCAGAAATAAGAAACTGGGGAACTAGAATTCAGATCCCAGGATGTAACATGGCACCACACTGCCCCTTTTAAAGGGACCTCCCCCCAAACAGTGTCACCGCTGATGCTGAGAACAGGGGCCAAGATGTTTCCCTGGGAACCGTCTGGACTTGGGTGGGATGGACCTGTATTAAACTAGATGTAAGAAAGCCATGAGAGCAAACAGAATAGCAAAGTCTTCAAGGGAGAGGCTGCAGGGAGCTTCTGTGGGCTGTGGAATGCAGGACAGCCCTGGACAGTGACTGCTGGAATCTGCAGGGATACAGAGCCATCCTGGGAACAGATGGTAAGCCTGCAATGCTCACAAAGAACCTGCAAGCATAATGGCTTTGTGGACTGGCTGAAAACAAAATGGAGAGAGCTTCTCAGGAGCGCTCTGTCTGTGCCTGTTTGGTTTTCACTACTTCCTCTGTTGTAAAACATTCACCCTTATTGCTTTGAGGCTATTAGCACTGTCCCCACACCACCCGAAAACCTGGCAACCCAGCTTTACAACTGCAATGTGAAAACTCTTAAGTGTCCCCATCCGGGGCCTTCCTGAGCTGCAAAAACATTAAAGTCAGGCCCAAATAGGACAGCCTAGTGCCTGGTTTGGTAGCATGTGAGCTTCTTGACTAGTGTTTCCTAAGTTGTTAAACCACAGAGCTGCAGCGAAGTGAGTATTATTCGAGCAGCAGATTTTGTCTTCTCTGTCTGAACAACTCAACCTCTCTCTCTCTCTCTCTCTCTCTCTCTCTCTCTCTCTCTCTCTCTGTGTGTGTGTGTGTGTGTCTGTCTGTCTCTCTCTCTCTCTCTCTCTCTCTCTCTCTCTCTCTCATATTTCTACACAATGGTATCACCAAACCTGGCTTCAATTTTGTGTTTTATTTATGTTTTGGGGGACATGCTTTCACTATGTAGAACTGGCTGCCCTGGAACTTCCCACCACATAGGCCAGGCTAGCCTTGAACTCAGATCTGCCTGCCTCTGCCTCCCAAGTGCTAGGATAAAGGTGTGTACCATCACCACTGGCAAATTTATATATTCTTTTTGTTTGCTTGTTTTAGTTTTCGAGACAAGGTTTCTCTGTGTGACTTTGGAGCCTGTCCTGGAACTCACTCTATAAACCAGGCTAGCCTTGAAACTCACAGAGATCCGCCTGCCCCTGCCTCCCAAGTGCTGGGATTAAAGGCGTGCGCCACCACTGCCAGGCTGTATATCCTTACTAGATGCCTGTAATTATGATTACATATGGTCATGTCTGACCAGTTGGTCAAATAAAACCTTGCTATTACTGCCAGTGTCAGCAGCAACAAGAATTCCAGTCATGGTATATTTGGCATCACAGAGCAAGTGCCATAATGAGATGGCTGAATACTGATGAGGGAATCTGCTATCATTATTAGATCCTTTATTTGACTCTTAAGAGGTTTCTGATGGGTTGAGTGGTACATGCCTGAACTCCCAGTACTCAGAAAGCTGAGGCAAAAGGCTCAACTTAGACTACAAGTTTGAATGAACCTAGCCTGGACAAAACAGCAAAACGAGAGAGAGAGAGAGAGAGAGAGAGAGAGAGAGAGAGAGAGAGAGAGAGAGAGAGAGAGAGAGAGAGAGAAAGAGAGAGAGAAAGAGAGAGAAAGAGAGAGAAAGAGAGAGAGAGAAAGTTTAAATATTTGATATTAAGTAACCAGAGAACCGTGTGTTAGATAACAGCAAAAAATTAAATAACTCAACAAGCTTATTAGACTGAAAGGCTCTGAGCTAAATATCACGTTTTTTTCAAAATGAATAAGACAAATGGCTGGAACATAATAGTAGACAAGTAGTAACTAAACATATGGTGGGGAGAGGGTATCCTGTTACTTGGGGTATGGAGAGAAAGGGGGAACACTAAGTGGAAGGGGATGTTGAAGGAAGTTGGGCAGAGTTTTCGATGGAGGTTCTAGCATTTCTGGGAGGAGCAGGATGGGGAATGGGAGCCCACCACCATGTGGGAAGGTCACACAGCATGGGTGCAGCAATAGCAAGGAGCTTAGCACCACCAGAGGACAGGGTGACTTTGGGAAAATAAAATCAATCAGCAGAAAAGGTGCCACAGCACGTGTTAAATGTCCAGAGCTGATGCTCTGCGAGCTAGGAGGCACAGATTGGAGTCATAAAGCTGCTTCCCCAATTGTAAGTTACTCTGCTCATTTGCATAAAACCTAGATTGGACAACAGAACCCAATTTAAGAAGTTTTCAAGTGCGAAAACTTGAAAGGATTAAGAAGACAAAGCAAGCAATGACAGTGACTAGGACTTCTCATCCAGGGAGGGGAATACACACAGATCTCTGCAAGCCTCCTTAACTCAGTAAAAGCTTCTGCTATGCCTCATGGGTAAATATCTCAAGACCAAAGAGCATTATCCTAGTGACATTTAAAACTGGCTAAGTTAATTTAGAGTCATTCCAAGTTGAAGAAGTTCTTTCTGGCCAATAGTTTAAATGAAGAGGCAGAGTGAGTCCATGGAAGCTTGGGCTGTGGCAGTTCTGAGGTACCCCGTGGGAAATGGATGATGCTTAGGTTTAAAGCATAGAAGACAGAGGCTCTTCACTGCATCCCAGTAAACGGCTGCCTCTTCCACACCTACTTCTTTGGAAGACATTTCTTTTTGTTTGGTTGGTTTGGTTTGGTTTGGTTTTTGAGTCTCTCTATGTACCTCTCTGTCCAGGAAATTGATACGTAGACAAGAGTGGCCTTGAACTCAACAGAGATCCTCTGACCTCTGCCTCTAGAATACTGGGATTAAAGGTGTGTAGCATCTTGCTAGACAACATTTCTAACTGTAACTTTCTCACCCACAGCTTCAGCTAAATCTACCTACAGTTGATTCCAAGTTTTTCTGTCCCCCTGAGACCCCTCTCCTTAATGCTCACATGCCCATCTCCCTCAAGATTTTTTCCATTTGGTATTTCACAAGTATAAAAAAAAACAGGTTTTAAAACATGTGGGGGGTGGTAAAATGAGAGGGGAATGACTCCTAGCTTAGTGGTACAGTGCTTGCCATGGAGACTCCAATTTGATTCTCAGAGCTGCCAAGAACAATGAAACATTTTTACTTCACTGCATGCCCCTAATCATCTCATTTTAGACATTCTCATGGTCATAAAAGACCCATCTTTCCACTCACTGGTCCAAAGCAGAGATCCAGCATCTTCTCAAGCTGGTCTTATTCATGTATCCAAACCCTATAGATTTATTGGTCCCCCTGGACATCTCTGCTTTGGTTTCTGAACCTCGTCACTTCTTGGCTTGTTGACTGCAGGTGTCCCCTGTCCTCCCTCTCTGCCGCCAATGTTTCCGACGCTGGCTACTCCAAATTCTTCCTGCGGTGCACATTTCATCACCACACCCTACATCCTTCAACAATGTCCCTCTCCCCCAGTGTTTTACAAATTGCTGTACATGGCATGCAAGGCCTTGAGTGTACTGCTCCATATTGATCCTGAACCTCTAAAATCAATCCCTCTCCCTATGTTCCAGCACACCTTACTCTTGTACCTGTTCTTTGGCCTCTCCAGAAATGCACCCTACTTCTGCTATGCACTTTACCTGTTAAACTCCTCCTCATCCTTTAAAATTCTATATTCACCCCTTCTGTGAAGCAAGCCTTCCTGTTTCTCCAATGCAGATCCAAAGTCTCTGCCTCCAAGCTACACCAGGCAGACACTGTAAGGCAGACACTGTAGTCCAATCTAAGTTGTCCCATTGGCTCCAAATACAAGTAGCCAACAAACACAAGAAAAGCTGGTCAACATCATCAGCCAGGAAATAAGATAGGCAGTGGTGGCACACGCCTTTAATCCCAGCACTTGGGAGGCAGAGACAGGTGGATCTCTGTGAGTTCGAGACCAGCCTAATCTACAAGAGCTAGTTCCAGGACAGGCTCCAAAGCTACACAGGAAACTCTGTCTCAAAAAAAAAAAAATCAGCCTGGAAATGCAAAATCGAAGGCCCCAGAAAAGGGACATCACTTCACACCCCTTAGATGGACTGCTCAGAAAGACAGACACTGAGGAATGTGCTGGGTAAAAGTTGCCACCCTTCTAGCCCTCCTGGTGGGCATGGGAGACGCTAAAGAAGACATTCTGGCAGTCCTGGAAGACTGAACTACAGGTTCATTTTTCCAACTCGATGGTCTAAAACAATACAAAATTATCCCTTCACTATTCTCTGGGTCAAAAGTCCAAAAGGAGCCTGGTGGTTGTGGTGTACGCCTTTAATCCCAGCACTTGGGAGGCAGAGGCAGGTGGATCTCTGTGAGTTTGAGGACAGCCTGGTCTACAGAGTGAGTTCCAGGACAGTCAGAGCTGTTACACAGAGAAACCCTGTCTCAAAAAAACAAAAGGGAAGGAAGGAAGGAAGGAAGGAAGGAAGGAAGGAAGGAAGGAAAGACGAAAGAGAGTCCAAAAGGAATCTGTGGCCTAAAATGAAGCTCTGCTTTTGGAGCTTTGGGAGAAAATGTCTTCCTTGCTTCTTCCAGTTTCTAGAAGCTACCTATTCTTGAGGTTGGTGACACCCTCCATCTTCAAATAGCAGCCAAGTATTTCCCACACTGAGCCACTCTGACTCACTTTTTGTTCTTTTCTTCCACCCAGATGGTACAGAATAATCTATTTTAAAGTGATCTGATTAGCAACCGTCAGTCAATCTGCAATCTTAATTCTATGTTCAATTACCTCATGACATAACATAGTCACAGGTTCAAAGGATTAGGACATACACGTCTTTGGGGAATTTATGAGGTGGGAGCATTGGTCTGCTGTCTACCACACCCAGCAATTTCTTGATATATGCTCATAAATGAAAAGATATGCCCTCATGAAACTTCTATAAGAATGTGCATGGCAGCACTGTTCACAAGAGTCAAAAGAGGAAATAACCCAAATATTCATCTACTGATGAAAAAGAAAATGTAGTGTATGCAGTTGGTGGGATATTATATAGCTATAAAAAGAGATGAAGTATTGAAGCATTCCACAGCATGGATGAATCTCAGCAACATGAGGCTATGTAGAGAAGCCAATAACAAAAGACCATGTGTTGTTCGGTTCCGTTTCCACATATCCAGAATCAGCAATTCCTTAAAGATATAAAGTAGATTCATAGTTGCCTCTGGCTGGGGAGAAAGGGAATGGGAGACAATGAAGGTATTAATGAGCAGGGTTTTCTTTCTGGAGCAATAAATGCATTGAAAAAATGGACCGAGGTGGTGGATTCTTCTGGAATGTGACTGTTGAAGCACTGGATTGTACACTCTAAAGGGGTGAATCACTTTGAATGTATAGCTCAGTAAAGTTTTTTTTAATGAGTCCATCAGTATATTTCACACACTGATGTGTGAGACACAAAAACGGGGGAAGCCTCAATGTTATTCGATTACATCTCTCTCAAAGGTTGTTTTTAAGTGACTAGCAAGGACTGAAATGTCCAAGTAAGGCAGAATCCAGAGACAGCTGGCACAGCCATGAGTCTGGCCTCTCAGACACCAGTCAATTTCATGCTCCAGAGGAAGCGGACATTGTCACCTCCTGGCATGTGCCTGTTGCTTCCCAGGAAGCCATGAACTCACCAACAATTAAATATACCAAGCGTTTCGGTTTGAAGACACATGCTCCCTATCTCTCTCTGGAATCACTCTCTTCCACCCCACAAAGGGACCTTTCTCCTCCCTCCCTCCTCCTTCCCTCTATACATTTTCCCTAGACACAGGACCAGTGTGTTCTCTCCACCTTTCACAGTTCAGCAAATAGCTTATTCATTTTGCTAAAAGCAAGCTTGCTGGAAGCCACCAATAACCAATGCTAAGCACAAGTAGAGCCTCCAGCCTAACAGCCAATTCTCTTATTTTAAAAGTCTTACTAAATATTTTTCATAAAATAATTTTTAGAATTCTAAATCCACTGATCCACAGCTATAAAATCAAAGCAAGAGATTGGGTGTGGCTCAGTGCCAGAGCCCTTGTCTAGAATGGATAAGAGCCAGGCCTCAGTCTCCAGCACAAAACACACACACACACACACACACACACACACACACACACGGGAGGGAGGGAGGGAGGGAGGGAGGTAAATTAAAGCAAACCAACAATCTGATATTCCACAGGAAGAAGAATTTATTGTGAAGAAGAATCTAACCAACTGTTTTCCATTTTCAAATATTCGGACAAGAGAAAATAGAAACAGGCTGCATCAAAGATGTATTTGCGTATTTATTTGTGTGTGTGTGTGTGTGTGTGTGTGTGTGTGTGTGTGTGTGTGTGTGTACATGAGTGTTCAGGTGACACTCCTATTGTTACCCCTCTAGAGATCAGAGCAGGGCACAGTTCATCTTCCTGTATCACTCCTCCTTAACTGTCTTGAGGCAGGTGGCTCACAGTAGCCAAAGATCACTACATCTGGTTAACCAGAGCACTCTTGGGACCCATCTGTCTTGGGCTCTCAATACTATGATTACAAGCATACCCTCAACTATGCCTGGATTTTTATATGGGTGCTGGGGATTCAAACTTGGGTCCTCATGTTTGTAATACAAGTGCTCTTTCCTACTGAACAACTCCCCAACCCCAAAGATACCTTTTTGTAATAATTTTTAAATTATAATTATATCATTTTCCCTTCCCCTTTGTCCCTCAATCCCCCTCCCATGAACCCCACTTGCTCTCTCTCAAATTCATGGCCTGTTTTTCTTTAATTGTTGTTACAGGCACACACACAGACACACACACACACACACACACACACAAATTTAGATGCACATAACCTGCTCAGTTTATATAATGCCCCAAAGATACTATTTTAAAAATTAAAAATGAGCATTTCATCCTTAAGGATGAGTAAACCCTGTAATAAGCTTCTAGGAAAGTTATAAAGATCCTCCTTCAGGGAGCTGGAGAGACAGCTCAATGGTTAAGAGCACTACTGCAATTCCAGAAGACACAGATTCTGTACCCGGCACCCACATGGCAGCTCACAACACCTGTAACTTCAGTGCCAGGGGATCCGACACCCTCCTCTGACTTCTGTGGACATATGCATGAGCATACACATAAAATAAAAATTTAAATTTCCCTTGCTAAAAGGTAGTGTCGCTAACTCCCCAGAGTCAGCTAAATACAAAATACTATCTTATGTAAAACAAATATGTGCTTTTTATTTTATACCAAAATGAATGACATGGACAAACCAGAGCTGGCAACAGGGTGTCTTAGTTGCTTTTCTATTACTGGGAAGAAACACCTTAAGCAAGACAACTTAGAGAAGAATGAGTTTATTGGGGACTTAAGAGTTTCAGAGCATAAGTCCATGACCATCACGGCAGGGAGCATGGTAGCAGATATGCAGGGAGCATGGTAGCAGACACGCTGTCATGGCACTAGAGTAGTAGCTGAGAGCTTACATCTGATCCGCAAGCATGAGGCAGGCAGAGAGATAACTGGGAATGGCATGAGCTTTGGAAACCTCAAAGCCCACCCCCAGTGACATACCTCCTCCAATAAGCCCACACCTCCTAATACTTTGCAAACACTTCACCAACTGGGCACCAAGCACTCAAATGTATGAGCCCTATGGGCACCATTGTCATTCAAACCACTATAGAGGGGGCTTTGCTCCTAAGAAAATGCTTAGCACCTTTCTAGATCACTGTTGTCCATTACACCTGACCTACCCTGCTCACTGCTATCTGTGTACATATGACCTACCCTGTAAGCCCACAGCTCACTGTTACCCTTGGATACCTGACCTACCCTGTAAGCCCAAGGCAGAAACTGAGCTCCTATAAACACGTGTGTATCACAGGTGCAGGTGGAAGAAAGGATGAAGAAGCTGGAAAGGGCAGCCTGCATTAACTGCCCTTCAAGAAAAGTCCAGGAAGCTACCATGTAATAGTGACATGAGCACACTAGTTGACATGGGACCTGTCTTTATTATTCTGTGTAGTACGGTGTCCTTCTAAAACTCAGGGTTTCCATTGTTCTGGAAAGAGGTGGAAAGAATACTGAGGAACATCCCATAACTTCTGCTGCTGTGATCTACTCTACTCAGAACACTCTTCAGGGACACGCTTATTTTTACAAATCTTTAAAGATTTGAAGGAAAATAGCTTTTTCAAATTTTATATGCCCAGAGACATTTAAGTACCTCTCCATTCTCTGCACTTCTAGGGAAGCTCAGTGTTCAGCCTTGTACCCAGGATTATTCAGAGTCACTACACATAAGTGCAGGACCAGTAGCTCACAAATAATATTTCTGAGTTAGTCACAGAAATAGACCAACAAGCAAATTAGTAAAATTTAAAACTCCCTTCCATCCCATAAATGCCTCATTACTACGCACCTGAGACTGTCCACACGTGACCATGAGTCCCATCCACAGAGCTCTTGCTGTTGGGCCCACTGAGTTCCAGCTGCTGTGAGCAGGACCAGCTATCCTAGAGGACCAGGCTATCAAGCGATCTCCAGGGTTAGAAGATGAAATTATTCTTTCTGAATCCTTCATGTATAATTGATGGTTTTTCAATAGAACAAACTTTTAAGTTTAAATATGCTTAAATACTGCAAAGAATTCAATCCACACAGGAAAAAAAAAAAGTCTGCAAGAAATCTGCCCTTTTCAATGTTAGCTTTTCATGCTTCCTCAAAACGAAACCCCATATGTAGGACTGGGGCGATGGCTCAGTGCAACACATGCTCACTACACATGCATGAGGACCTGAACTTGAATCCCTGGAACGCACAGAAAGCTTGATGCTGTCATGTGATGTATTACAGTGCTCCTGTGGCAAGATGGAAGAGGAAGGAGACAAGAGAATCCCCAGGAGTTCCCAGCAGACAGCCTGGTGGATTCAGTGGCAAACAGCAGAGAAATCTGGTTCCAAATAAGAAAGAAGGCAAGGACTGAAGACCAGAGTTGTCCTCTGATCAGCACAAGATGGAACATGCACATTAGTGCACACACACACAACCAGTGAACACATACATACACCCAAGCACACACACACACACACACACACACACACACACACACACACACACAACCAGTGAACACATACATACACCCAAGCACACACACACACACACACACACACACACACAACCAGTGAACACATACATACACCCAAGCACACACACACACACACACACACACACACAGTGAACACATGCATACACACAAGCACACACACACACACACACACCACACAACACATACATACACCCAAGCACACACACACACACACACACACACACACACCACACACACACACACACACATACACCCAAGCACACACACACACACACACACACACACCAGCACACCACATACACACACACACACACACACACACACACACAACCAGTGAACACATACATACACCCAAGCAAACACACACACACACACACACACACAGTGAACACATGCATACACACAAGCACACACACACACACACACACCCAGTGAACACATACATACACCCAAGCACACACACACACACACACACACACACACACCAGCACACCACATACATACACACACACACACACACACACACACACACACCAGCACACCACATACATACATACATACATACACACACACACACACACACACACACACACACACACACACACATTGTGGTGGTTTTAAAGAAAATGACCCCCAAAGGGAGTGGCACTATTGGGAGGTGTGGCCTTGTTGGAGAAAGTGTGTCACCCTCGGGGTGGACTTTGAGGTCTCTTTTCTCAAGCTTCACTCAGTGTGGCAGTCAGTTTCCTGTTGCCTCTGAGTCAAGATGTAGGACTCTCTGCTTCAGCGCCACATGTGCCTGCATGCTGCTGGACCTCTGAATTGTAAGCCAGGCCAATTAAATGTTTTTATTTATAGGAGTTGCCATGGTCATGGTGTCCTGTCACAGCAATAAAACCCTAAGACACACACACACACACACACACCAGGCATCCTACAAGTACTTCACAAAAGCCAGCATTAAAAAATGGGTTCAATGCGATGTATTTCAAAAAGAATTTATAATTAAGAAGTGGACTTCTGAGCTTTATCCTGTGCTGTGGACTGATCTCAGAGAATTGAACATCCTTGACAACAGTTCCACCACCGAGATACAGCCCAACACAAAAGATATTTTTTTATTACCCAAAGTTTGGGCCCTTGTTAGACTAATCTAAGTATACAATATAATGTCAACAATTAATAAACAAACCTACCTTCAAGCCTGTTCATACTCCACCTAGGTAAATCACTGCCAAATGAATCAGGATCTTCAAAAGAGCCAAGATTAGTCCCTGATATAGCTTAGACCTTCAGTGTTCTCCAAAGGATTGTGTGTTAAAGGCTTTCCTGGTCCCAAGGGTAGCAGTTAGGAGTAATGGAACCTTTACAAGGTAGACTCATGAGAGGGTCTTGGGACACTGAAGGGCATGTCATCAGAGGAGACTGTGGGCTCTTTTCCCTTTCTTCTTCTCTTTCACCCACTGGCTCATGTTAAAGAGAGGAGTTTCGCTTTTCCACACACTCCGAGAAGTATATACTGTCTGGTCACAGGCCCAAAGCAATAGAGCCTGCCAACCATGAACTAGAGCCCTCAAAACTATGAGCCAAAATATCCCTTCCTGTTTATAAACTGATTGCTTCTTGAGTGGTTTCTTAAAGTAGCAGGAAACTGACTCCCACAACCCCAGTTACAGTCACTCAATGAGCCACTCCCAGAATCACATTTTGCAAGTTATCTCACACCTGGAGTTTGAACATACCAGTTAACTGACAGATCAATAACACTGTCTGCTAATGTAAAAGATTATTACACAAGAACAATTCATAAAAAGGAAAGTCAAACTCCCAGTTAAAGTGTCATCAGGATTTATAAAGCAGAAATACTACTCAAGAATAAGCATAACTTTTGAATTGCTAGGTTGATTGCAGCTGGCACAGCTACCATGGAAATAGAAGCTGATGTCAACAACAACAAAAAAGTCTTTAAAATCTCCTGGGAATTCAGCCCAGCTTCAGAACACAGGGCAGCAAGTGCCTGTCTATGTGACTTTGGCTCGCTTTCCTCATTAAACTTTTCTTTCTTTTGCAGTGGAGACTACAAAGCTGGGTGTTAAGCTGCCATGAAGCCACTAGTCTGTCACTCATCAGTAAAGTCTGCTCTCTGTCCACTACTATCTATAGAAAGAAGTATCAGAAGGGAGCACCAGGAGGATTGTTAATTGCTATTCTAAATTTCACCGAATCTCTGTTTCCCTGAAGACCCCACTAATACAACCATCATCACCACTCCCTTTCAAATTAGTGTTAGAATCCTAGACAGACATGTGGCATGATGCCATCCATACATCCTGGGAAAGAATCGCAGCACTAGAGAACAGATGAGTAACATAGCTGGCAGAGATTCACAAGGGAGGAGAGATGTAATCCTTGAGGCTATGAACATACTCCACATCTGGATGGATCTGGATTCATCTCCTGTTTGTAGCACTGTGCTATAGTCATGCGAGCCACTATCATCTTAGTTAGAAGTACACGGGATGTATTCTTATGAACTGTATTTCAATATACACTCATCTCAACATAAAATGTTGCATTGAAGAGAAAAGATGACCCATCCATGGTACTGGGAAATGAGTGGAAAAAATAGTGATGAGTAAAAGAGCAGTTAGAACATGAAATCATTCAGGTAAGAAAAGACTATGTTTGAACTAATGTGGTGGAAACAGAAGCAGAGAGAAGTGAGTAGACTTGGTACACACAGTTGAGGCAGAATCAAGAGTGTCTATAGATGCCAGTGACTTGGGACCTCTCATTTAAACAACTAGACAAGCAATGGAGTCACTCAAACAACCTTTGTTCTGGAGAAACTGGAGACGTGAGGCCATTATTGGATTAATTTATCCTCTTCTGAAGCTTCTGAAATTTTCCCTGTACATGAAGAGCTTCCAAGGATCAGCCCACGCCAGAGAATTTTGAGTCAAACCAGTGTTTTAAAAACCCAAACTGCTGAATCAGTAGTAACCTTTATTCCATCATCGTTTTTTTCCTGTACAAAAACAAGGTTCCTACTCTGAGTTTGCAAAGAAATTCTCCATTTAAACTGTATTGTCCACTCAGCCTGTCATTCTTGCTTATATGTTTTCTTCCAGGTAACAAGGATGTCTTGTCCAGTTAGCGATAACTGAATGCTATCCACCAAAATGCAGACGGAATGGGGGCAATAGGGAATGATTTCCTCTGAGACACGGTCTCCCATGTCATGAACACATGCCAGGCACAGGCTCATTCTTAAGCCAATGGTTGCTTTTCACCCACTAACATCAATTCTTGTTTTCCTTATGAATGTCGAGTCAGTGGGGCTGCAGCCTCTGGTTGTCATAGTAACTGCAATTTCACACACCAACATGCTTTTCCTTAGAACATAGACTTGGAGTGGCAGTTTTTGAAGTGTATTTTAGCAAACGATGGCTCTGGTGTCATTTCTAGTCACCTCCATTGTCTCAGATATGTTCTGTTTCAGATAACTGAAGGCTGGGACAAAAAGAGGCTCCCAGCTTTGTCCTTTAATTAAACTTTTGATTGTAATTGCCCCCGTGGATGCTCTCTGCCACTGAAGACTCTTTTTTTGATTCTGTGATCCAGGCAGCATCGAGCCATGCCATCAGACCCAGACTTTCAGATAGACAGGAAAGAAAGGACAGCATCTCTTCCTGTTACGCTGTTGCTGCTCTTCTGAGGTAGTGTTTCCTACTGAAACATATCTTTGTCCTGTTACCATAGAAAATATCCATGAAACTTTTACCACACTGGGACATTGAACTTGAAGTAAGCCTAAACCACGGTCATTCATATTTGACTCCATAATAAGTTATTTCTCATTTCATTAAGGTGAAAGTTGTATTTTTAACATGGTTACCCAACTACTGTGGTATGAGAAGTCAGAATTGTCTCTTGTTCAAAAAATTTCCAAATGGCCTGAGAGTGCATATAAAACGTATCTATTGTCACCCCTTTTCTGTCATTGTGATAAAACCATTATCAGAAGTAACTTAACAGAAGCAAGAATTTATTTGGACTAGAGGGCTAAGAGTCCATCATGGCAGGAAGGCATGTCAGCCGAGCAGGAAGCTGACAGCTCACATCTTCCAAGCAGCAGAAAGCAGAGAAAGCAAACTGGGGGTAAGGAAACCACACTTTCTCCAGCAAGGCGGTGCCTCCTAACCCTCATAAACAGCACCACTGACTGGGGACCAAGTGCTCAAATAACCCAAGCCTGTGGGAGACATTTCTCACCCAAACCACTACACCTCCCTCTCACCCACAGCAAACATGGAAATCTATCAGTCGACCTCTTGCCCTGAGCCCCTGAGTTGTTCCATAGCACATCCCTGGGGACCTGCTCTCTGTCTGGGACTTACTGTTAGCCAGTGCTACAAACAATTGAAAGAGTTGTGGAGTCATCGCAGTATGGGAGCTAAGACTGCAAAACTAGTCAAAATTAGTCACTTCCCGAGTGAAGCAGTCCACATCTGTCAACTTTCGTAGTTAAAACACGATGCCTACTCAAAGTCACGGGGGTGTCAGACAGCCCTGTTAGCTTCTTCCCTGCTACCCACTCTAACAGCCACAGTATTGTTGGGGTAGGTGGGCAAGGAGTCAGGGAACTGGGAGAGGAGGCAAATGTGCAACTGAGGAACCTGAAACTTCAAATGCTGACCCATTAGTAAGCAATCCTCAAACTGTCTGTCACTTCCTCCACTGACCATCACTGCCTGTCCTGCCTGCTTATCACTGCCCACCACTGCCTGCCCCTACTTGCCACTGCCCACCACCTCCTGTCACTGTCTGCCACTGCCTGCCACTGCCTGGCTTAAAGCAAAGCAGCTCGGGACTTGTTGACTCTTCGTTAAACAACAGCCAATCCCCAGACAGCTTCATCACAAAACTAAAAGGTGAAACAAACACCAGTAAAATATGGTCAAATTACTTCTTCATGGCCCCGAGTGGCAGGTCAGGGAAACCCACAACAGTTAAATCAGATTAGCCATTATCTGTGTATACAGGACATAACCTGACGTGGGCCACACATGGGATACAAGACTCCATGGGCTGACAGGACTGAAAAGATGGCCAAGTTTCCACAATTGATGTTGTACATGGAGCTTGCTTCAAAAACCACACAGCTCTGGCATGCAATTTCTTTTCTTGTAGCAGTTCCCATCAATGCACCCGTGCATAAGCAGGTGGTCCAGAAACAAAGCCCTGTGTTGCTTTTATAATTAACTCTGGACAGAACAGCTTTCACACTCAGTAGAAGATGCCAGGACACTCCACACACCCTGCTCCTCCCCAAGGCGTACTTTACTATCGTTCATCCCGTTAAAATCTCCCTTAACAGCTGCATCAGGCTGCATTGCTTCTAGGTCTAGAAGATCTAGAAGGCACCCCTAATCCTAGGTGACCTCTCCCAAGGAACAAGCTATTTCTCCAGTTTGGGTTAAGCTCATTATACTGTGACAGGTTCCTTTAACGATCAATTTTTAAAAATGAATATGCATGTCAACTCAAAACTATCCTGAGCACTTGATAGGCAACAGGAAACACATATTGAAACAGTGTTTCTAACGACACCCAGTAGATAACTGGCGTTCAGAAGTGCCTGTTCTGAATCCATTAACATAATGTGATTTTTTTTAAAAAAGCAGAACATGGATTCCAAACACACAGATTTTTGAGGAAACAGAATGCCAATCACCTTGCTTAATATTATATAGCATCAAACTACTATTTAGTGTGCCCCATACACAAACATATGTATTATATGCCAATTAAAACCTGAAAAAAAAATTACATTTCCAAGAAGACATGGAGAAGTTGTGCCTCTTGCTCAGTATGGATAAGAATGTAAGATGAAGCAGGCTGCTACAGAAAACAGTGTGGAAGTTTCTAGAACAACTAAAAATAGAGTTCCTATGTGATATAGCAATCCCACTTCTGAGGAAGTATCCAAAAGGACTGAGGAAGTCGGCACACCTGTGTTTACTGCCGTGTTGCTCACACCTGCCAGTGTAAGACATCAGTCACTATGGTCCAGTATGTGAAGTGCTTTCAGATCATCAGTGAATGGCAGGTAAGCGGGAGGCACAAAGCCCGTCTTCCCTAACTAGTGGCTGATGAAAGTTACAATCTGTTACTTGAAGAGCGTTTTCCTCTATACACTCGCCATGAAGGAGAGAAAGGAAGCAAAAACAAGAGCGCCTGATTCCAGGTCCTGGGATGGAAATGAAGACACCGGGAGTTAAACCTCCTACTGTATCAAAGGCCAGGTGAAGAAAAATGTCCCCAATTTCATGCTTTGTCTTCCAGATCCTACACCCTCTGTTAGACTTAATTTTAGAGTACATGTTGAGAAAATGCCCTGGTTTATGATCATTTTTCAGACACTGACTATAGTTAGCTATATGTTTGGGGGTTAGTCAGTGGTAGAGTAGCCCAGTGATTGAGCACATAACTACTATCATGGTTAAGGCCCTGGGTTTGATCCCCAACATGACACAGATAGAGACCTGAGAGCTCACGACACAGGCTCCAGCTCCAGGGAAGAGAAGCTGGCTTAGACTAGCTTGTTGAAAGGGGTAGGAGTCCTGAAGCCTTCGGATGACTGCATTTTCCTGCGTTCTACTGTTTTACAACTTTCCCAGTGCTGATGCCAAGCCTGAGAAAAGAAACACAAGTTCCAGATAATTGTGCTGGAGCTGGACATCTTGGAGTACTCGGCATCAGGTACCATTTGGAAAACAAATATGGGGTAGAATGGCTAAAGGAATTCAGTCCTGTAACCCTGATGGGGATTGACTCTTCATAGGGATGTTGAGATGGGCCTGACTGTCAACAGTCGGTTCTCCGAAGCCCTGGTAAATGAAATGTCCTAAGAGGTTCGATGTCCCTGTAAAGTTTGTCAACCATGAAGTAACACAGCCATTCACCACAGGAGCTAGCATGTGGTGAATGGCTGAAATAATTTAATTTGAAACTATGTGCTAGTATTTTTTAAATTTTTTAATTTAAATTAGAAACAAGATTGTTTTACATGTCAATCCCTGTTCCCTCTCCCTCTCCTCCTCCCCTGACCCCCCCCACTAACACCCTACCTATCCCATACCATTTCTACTCCCCAGGGAGAGTGAGGTCTTCCATGGGGGGGGGGGTTCTTCAGAGTCTGCCATATCTTTTGGGATAGGGCCTAGGCCCTCCCTCGTGTATCTAGGCTGAGGGAGTATCCCTTTATGTGGAATGGGTTCCCAAAGTCCATTCCTATGCTAGGGATAAGTTCTGATCTACTACAAGAGGCCCCATTTATTTCCAAGGCCTCCTCACTGACACCCACATTCATTGGGTTTGGATCAGTTCCATGCTGGTTTCCCAGTGATCAGTCTGGATACTATGTGCTAGTATTAGCATGGCCAAAAAACAAAACCTTGCAAAGATATTCTCATTTAATATTCTTCACCCTTTATGAGTGAGCTAGATGGAAATCTAGTACCAACAATTATCAGTAGGCTCTGGGCCAGCACTGCCAGCATTTCAATTCAGAAATCTCTCACTTAAAACAAGGTAAAGATGCATTTTATGAAGGATGGTGAATTTGCATATCGGGCTTTAACAAGATGATGTTGGAGCTTGAGAACTAAGGTTGGAACCACCAGTGCAAACCCTGTGCCTTTAACAGACATACTTAAATGTCACACTTTTCCTTCCTGTATTCTAGGCTACTGTTCATAAAATGTTTTCTGAGCTGGAGTGGGAATTTATTCTTTGGTTCTATTCATGGCATTGGATTGTCCTTGTCTTTTTTGTGAGGCCCTTACTGCTCCCAGCTCATTGGGTAACTCCACCTGGACTTCAGGAACAGAGCTGCTGCCCCCCATCTAAACACACATGAAAGGAGACACAGAGAGGACAGGTGGAGGGCAGAGATGGAGAAGAGCAATATCTTAGACTAAACTCACATTTTTACTGGCACCATCTAAAGCCAAAGTTCAAAATGACTGAAATACGCCAAAATGTCATGTTTTACCAGTACTTTTGTAAAAAAATATGAAAAGCTTTTCCTGTGTGTGCACAAGATAAGGCTTCTGAAATGCCTTCTCTTACTAGGGAAGTAAGTAGCAAATTCTCCCCATAAGGAAAAGCAGGCTCACTGGTGATGACTTGACCTACATGTGAGCTGTGATAGATAAACAAAACCCAGAGGTGGAAATCACGTGGATTCCAAGAATCCTTTCCAACAGCCAGTGGGCCACTACAGTAGCATGAAGTCACAATTCTAAGCAATTCCATAAATACCCCAGCTTCTGCTACAGTAGAGGTAAACACTATTAAGCAAAAAAAAAAAAAAAAAAGAAAAAAAGAAAAAAAAGAGAAAGAAAAAAATCTGGCCATATTTATTCAGTACAAATTGAAACACTGGAATCATTTTGTAATCATTTCTTCCATGTTTTTGTAAGATTTATGGTATTCATTTTTAAAGATTTATTATTTTTAATTGTATGTTTATTTATCTCAGTGTGTGTCTGTGTGTAGATGTGTACATGCAATGCAGATGCCCCTGAAGCCAGAGGTGTCAGATTCCCTGAAGCTGGAATTACAAGCCATTTCGAGCTGCCTAATGTGGGTGCTGGGAATCCAATTCTGGTGTTCTGTATGAGCAACAGTGCTCCTATCTGATGAGCCATCTCTGCAGCCCGAACTTCTGATATTTACATCTACTCTTCAATGGCTATAAATACCAACAATTTCATCTATGAAAACTTATTTTTAAACAGTTGAAAATGTCATAATTATTTTTCTAAATTTTCAAAGATCTTTGAAATTTCAAGGGGGAAGAAAAAATTGAGCAAAGGAAGAGAGTCACTGATCACTCTTAACAAAGACTATTTAAATTCATCATCAGCACATCTCCCAAATCAGAATAAGATTTTAGTGGCTGGGGATATAGTTCAGAGGCAGAACAGTCACCTAGAATTCATGAGGCCCTGGGGTCAACAGAGGAAAAGCAACAGAGAAAACTAGCAATAGGAAGAAATTCCCTACCTTGGCCTAGTTATAAGTCAGCTGTTGTGGGGAATGTCTACAATCCCAGCACTCAGGAGACAGAGGCAGAGGGATCACTCTAAACTGGAGGCCAGACTGGGCTACATGGTGAGTTTTAGGTTGCACAGAGAAACATCATTCATTATGCATAACATACATATTATACACATACCGAATCTAGTAACAAAGTCAACAAGTAAGCTCTCCAATTTTAAATTTCATATGAAAAAAGATGAATCATCAAGGATAATTAGGAAAATCTTCACAAAGGAGAGCAACACGGGAGATGGGGCTAAGGGGGTGACTCAGTACCCCACAAATCTTTTTTAGTGAAGCAGTGGCTCCGAACTTAATGTATCAACAAAGCAATGAACTAGAGCAGAAAGCCAAAAAAGTAGGCCAAGAACAACTGAGTAATGTAGCTAGAATAAAAACATCACCTCAACTGACTACGCAGAAAAAGGAGGTTTCCTAAAATTAATTTTTAAATTTAGCATACAAAGTAATGGACTTCATTATGGCATTTTTCATACATGTATGTCAGTATACTTTGTTCTCCCCCACTGCCCTGGCCCTACTTGCTGGTCCCTTTCTCCTCCCAAACAGTGGCCTCCTCCTTCTGTTTTCATGCCACCTGCATTCCATTACCCTCTCTTCCCTGCTCTGACCTCGGCTCCCTTCCTAAAGATGGTCTCCTCTAGGGTGGCATACACCTTTAGTCCCAGCACCTGGGAAGTAGAGGTAAGTAAGTTCAAGGCCAGCATAGGTTACATAGTGAAACCCTGTCTCAACAAGAAAACCCTTTTCCTCCTCTCCAGTGGCCCCTCAGAAAGGGATTTTGTTGTTGTTTAAATTGTTTATGTATATTATTATGTGTGTTGGGGGCATGAATATGGGCCTGTCCATAGCATACCAACATATGGAGGTCAGAGGACAACTGTAGAATCAGTTCTAAGCACTGAACTCAAGCTACCAGATAGCACAGCAGGCACTTCTATCTGCTGAGCCATCCTGCAAGTCCAGAAGTTCTTAAGAACATTAGATAACATCCAGAAAAGGTTATCTTAATTCCATGGTTCACACATAATTCTGAGACAAGAGTTAGCTCTCTATGGGCAGTAAGGACTCCACCCGCCACTCCCACCCTCCACCCCAACACACTGAGACCAAGAAAGTGGAGTAACTGGAACAGCCTGCAAAACAAGTTGAACAAGAGAGTGGACAAAGAAGACCACAATGTGTGGCCACTTCCCTTTTTGGTGGAGGAGTAACACATGATCACCTCTGCAATTGTGCAGAGAAAGAAAGCATGCAAAGGCTTAAGAGACCACTGGTTGTCCAGCACTCTAGCTCCCTGAGATAAGTTCACCAAAGGCTAAAAAAGAGCCTCCAGCACACACAAAGAAACCACTTCTAAACAGACCGGAGATTTAAGAGTTGGGGAGGGGAGGATTAAAGAGAAAAGATAGTGGGTTCTTTATAATCAGGAGTGGGAAATACTTTTTTAATTATAACTAAATATCTAAAAAGAATTAAAGATAAGTATTAAAAATCTGGGGCTGGGTATAACTCAGTAATAGAATACAAGCTTAGAATTCCTGAGGGCCTGGATTCACTCAGGAATGGAAGAGAAAGAGGTGGTGGTAGGAATTGGGAATGTAAGGAGGGAAAGTATTAAACTATCAGGGAAGTCAAAATGCAAATCACAAATTGAGAGGCAAATACCTACAATTTATTCACAGATGGCTAATCTTCCTAATATATAAAAAGCTCTTAAAAACTGGGAAAGAAAAAGCCACTCAATAATAAAAATGCATCCAAAAATATCAGGGAGGTAGTTCAAAGGAAAAGAAAGGTAAATGACCTTCAGAAAGGTGAGAAGAAATGTCAGATTTCAGAATAAGAAATTCAAACTGCAATTAGATGTCATTTTTGACAACTCATATTGTCAAGGCCATGGAGAAGCAGCAACTTTGCTGGTAAGAATCTAAGTGCTTTCATTTAGACCCATGGAAGGAATGTCTAAGGCAGTGTTTCTCAACCTGTGGGTCACGACCCCTTTGGGAGGAATCAAACAACCCTTTCACAGGAGATATACTATATATCAGATACTTGCATTATGATTCATTACAGCAGCAAAATTACAGGTATGAAGTAGCAATGCAAATAATTTTATGGTTGGAGATCACCACAACATGAGGAACTGTATTAAAGTGTCTCAGCATTAGGAAGGTTGAGAACCACTGCTCTAAGGAATTCACAAGTGTACTGGGCTGCACTGACCAAAGTTGTGCACGTACTGATCCTCTGACCTATGATTCCTACCTCCAGAGTTCATCCAGGCGGTAAGCTTTCACCCCTTCCATAAATAGGAAACCATGCAAGTAAGCTCCCCATTGCAGCATGAGGTATAAAAGATCTCAAACAAAGTGAATGCACACCAACGGGAAACCTGACGAACAAACTACCCAACAATAGAGAACCATGAACCATGGAAACGGATGTGAGACATGTCAGTGAGGTGAGGAGACAGATTTGCATGTGTTAATGCCAGCTGACCCCAATCAGTCCCATAACACACATTCGACATCCAACAGGGGCCAAAGCCAAGTGTCTCCCCCTGCCGCCAGCATGCTGTGTGTGGTTTAAGGACTCTCTGCTAAAAGTCAGGCACATTGGAGTCACAGCAAAGGACTACTGGACTCACCGGGTTCAGGTTCCAAATGGAGCTTGAGAGTGACTTATTACAGAGAAGGGTCAGATTGCAAGCTACCGTAACACATAACACACAGACCATCAATGTCTGAGCATGCGTGGCTGCTCAGAAAACTGCCCAGAGTGGTGGCTGGTCAGAGGGGAGGCGAGCCCCAGACCAGCTATGAGAAGTCTCACAGGCCACGGGTCTGAACTTTACCATGGAGGCTACCGAAAGTCACTTAAGACCTTTTTGTTGTTTATTTGCCTATATATTTAATGTGTATATATGTGCATGTATGTCTACCACACGCACGCAGGAACTCATTGAGGTCAGAAGAGGGCATTAGATCCCCTGGAGTTACAGGCAGTTGTGAGCCACCATCCACCATATGGATGCTGGAAACTGAACCCAGGTTCTCCAGAAGTGCAGCAAGGGCTCTTAACCACTGCACCATTTCTCCAGCCCCACTGGGGGATTTTAAGCCGCTATGTGAAATCATCAGATAATGGATTTTTCACCTGACTGCAGGGGAAAGGAACTAGAGAGACAGAAACCTCATTAGCATCACCCCATGCGGCATGAATAAGCAAGTAGTAGAGAGAGAGAAAAGATCCTAGCCGTGTAGTATTAGGTTGAACTGACAGGAGGAAGAGTTGTGTGAGGAGTGAGAGTGGTCCAGAGCAGAGGGGGAGTCTGGAGTGGCTCCATCACCATCTAGGCTTCAGAGAACCACCTGCCATGAATGATGAGAACTGTGGTGTGTTTTGCTCAAGTATCTCTGGAATAGGAGCCAGTCTGGGTTCCTGGGGGTGGAGAAAGATTGTGTGTAGCTTTGCAATTGTCTCCAACATCACTATTAACTGTACTCCATTACTCAACCAAACAGTAGGTCGTGAGCCACCCTCTCAGTTAATAAAGGACACCTCACTGGAGAAATGAGTGGGAGTGTGAGAACCTCCGTTGATGTGAGGAAGATGCTGGAAGCTAACACACTGAGGTTTGCAGAGGCTCAAGGAGAAGGCAAGATGAGAAGATACCAGCAGAACATAAAGTCTTGGGTCATGAACAGCCACCCACTAACTGGTTTTTCCTATTCTCCAAGTCTCTGTCGTTGTGTGTGTGTGTGTGTGTGTGTGTATGTGTGTGTGTGTGTGTGAGAGAGAGAGAGAGAGAGAGAGAGAGAGAGAGAGAGAGAGAGAGAGAGAGGGAGAGGGAGAGAGAGAGAGGGAGAGAGAGAGAGGGAGAGAGAGAGAGGGAGAGAGAGAGAGAGGCTTGGCTACTGGTTAACAGTGCAGCAGATTAGTGAAGCAATTAGAAGACAGTCTGCAGAAGAGGGCTTTGCTCATTAAACAAAAACCCTAACCCAGCTCAGGAACATGAAGGCTCCTGAGACAACTGTGGGCATGGGAAGATTTCAGATGAAAGCAGTGTGGACTCGGGTGGTCGGGAAATTTCAATAAGATGAACGAGAGATACAATGCAGGAAAACAAGTCAGACACTCTTCAGCAGAACTGGCACATTCCTGAGAATCCTATCTAGAGCAGTCAAGGAGGCCACTCGAACACAGCTGATGCTTTACACATAGGCATTCTTTTAAGAAATCACTTCTCCAAAAGCCCTGATCTAATTGTTTTAATTAGACTTTTATGGACTTACAAGAAAATGGCTTTAAGACATTTTAATTAGTGTTAACATTAGCCTATTAACCTAGTAGTTATAATTAAATATGGAAATAAACCAACATTTCAGCAACCTGTGAGCCTGCTAGTCCTCGGGCCACCTGGGTTGTGTCTGTAGCCACAGAAAAGACCAGAAGGACAAGGACACGCAGGTTCTCTCCCTGAATGTCTTATCTTTGGCAAAGCAATAATTTCAGCTTCACAAAAGGGTCTGAGGTCACCAAAAATAGGGACTGACTTCGCTTCTGAAGTATCCCCAAAGGAACCCCACAGGAACACGTTAGCCCTACAGAACGTTCCTGACAGCCAAGCTTCTGTGAACAATGCGCACACTCCGCTCCAGCTCAAGCAGCAGTCCTGTCCTTTATTCTGCACTAGTTTTTTGGTTCTGTTGCTTTAAAACAGGGCATCTTGGTAAGCTCAACATTTTTCAGTTTGCAGGGCTATTGTTTTATGTTAGAAAGGATTGTACCCCAAGTACTTTGGAAAGTACTTAAGACTAAGAAAATAAAAGTATAGTGTATCTTTCTCCCATGAAAATGGTTTTAAAGAAAAAGTGGAGATTCTCAGATCTGGAGCCCCAGACGAAGGAGGCAAAGCATCGAGAAGCCAAATCCCTTCAGGGCTGTGGGGAACAGCAGTGCTGTCATGATGTTGACATCCAGCAGGTTTCTTGGCTCCCAGAGGTCCAACCCTGAGCCACTGATCCTCCCAAACAGAAGCCACTTGTCACATGCTGTTTACAGAGCAAGTTTGCACAGCCAAATCATACCTCTCAGGTCCATTGACTTCCCTCTCTTACATGCCACACCTAGAGTTCATCTATCTTTGTTACTCCTCCGTTGTAATCCCTCTCTTAGGATCCATGATTTTTTCCCCTACTGTTCAAAGTCCCACTGTGACTATTTTACCTTTACTCCAACCTAGCTCTACTTCCCATTTTAACCCCAAATCATTTGAGGATATTAAAGAGAGAGAGAGAGAGAGAGAGAGACTTAGATAACGGGAATAACTAGCCCTGGCTCTGCACATAGTTATTTCTAGAAGTCCATTTCCCTTTGGGGGCTTCCATAAACATATCAGTTTTTAGACATGCCCAAATTTTGCTCCCTTACAGTTCTTGGGGCCAGAAACTATTGGGTCATCAGAGTTGGTTCCTACAGAAGCTCGGGGGGAAGGGGGAACCATTTGCTTGTCTTCCCAGCTTCTGCAGGTTCCTGAATTCTTTACCCTGTATCCTTTTTCTATGGTCTCATCTCCTCTTCTGCAGTTCTCTCAAGCTCTCACATTTGTTACTATATATAAAGTCAGCCCAGTGGACCCAGGAAAATCTCCCCGTCTCAAGAACCTTAAGTTAATCTCATCCACAAAGTTCTTTTCACCATGTAAGGTCCTATCTAAGAATTAGGACCAGGATATCCTGGGGATCATTATTCAGCAATGTCACTATGACCTGTGGGTACATTCCTAGGCATGGACAGCAACCACTAGGTAACACTGAGTGAGAAAAACAGACCCTCATTTCTAAATCTGCATGGAAGCTGACTCCACCCACAACCTCACTGAGCATAGAAGAGGACTCCAGGTAAAATCACAGCTCCAATTCACACATTGATTTAAGCTTGATAAGACCTTGATCGAGCCGATATTCTCAGAAACTAAGATGACACACTTGTAGTGTTTGCACCATTATGCTTCCAGTAATCCGTTAAACAATGGAGGAAACTATTATAGTTGCCAAGCATAGAACACGAGCAAAGAGTTGAATGAATAACCTTTGAAAAGTCCGAGACTGACATGAGATTACATGGAAATTGAAGCGTTCCCATAAACATATACATTTAGTTAAGGAATGAGCTCACAGTTTGCACCAGTTACTCAGCAGGCTAATAACCTATATATACCAAGACAGGGAACGCTAAATTAGGAGTGTAATGAAGCCATTAAAATTAACCTCTTGAGAAGATTCTTTTGAGGTTCCCATCTGGCATGATATGAAAGGGTATGGAAATCCTATAAAGTGGGACTCAGAAACCATTTGTTGTGGGTGTCCTTCCATCTCACATAGAACAAGCTGGAGTATATTTCATTGCAAAGCAATTTTGAGAGAGAAACGGAGTACAGGTCTTAGAGCAGGTCTCACTGCCTAGAATGCTCCTATATGCAACTGGCAGTGCCTGCCTTCCTCAGCTGTCACCTTGACCTCATGCCCCTTCCCCAACACTCAACAGCGGTTCACCATTCAGTATAAAAATGCATTAGAACACTTTCCCAAGTGTCTCTGAATGGGCACTTCAAGTCATCTTCCCTCATCTCAGGAGTGACTACACAGACTTTTCCACCCATTCAGATGATCAGTGCCTGATCTTTTTGACATGATCTCCTAGTGATCAAAAAAAAGCCCACCTGCCTAAGGATCTAACCAATCAGACACTGCATTCAAAACACTTGAATTCATCTAATGCCAACACCTGCTCCACACTGATCCCTGCTGAGTGACCCAAAAGCTAAAATGGAAAGACATTTAGAAACAAGCCCCGAATTAGCAAATGAGACCGCTGTTAAATGGCAAAGGCTAATGAAGCTATAATTATTTCATCCAGTTCAGCGTTTATTTCCCCGAGCACTTGCAAATCTGCAACCCACTGAGTTGGGCACTGTGGAGAACAAAGATTCCTAAATCAAGATTCCTGACGTTCCCAAGGTTAGCATGTGATGGCAGCAGAAGCATGGAAACAACTAGTAAATGTTCAAGGCAGGGGAAAAAATAAATAAATTAGGTGAACCAGAGACAAAAGCATTATGGGAAAAAATGAGAAGGCATTAACTGGTGGGCCTTGAAAAGTGAGTAGCTGAGGGAAGATGGGATATTTCTTCCAAACTGAAGGAGAAGGAAGGTCAAAGACAGGCTGTCCAATGTTCCTGGCATGTGCAGGAAGATAAGAAGTGGGGAGGGGGAGGGGGGACTGACAGCTGGGCTCCTTCTGAGTGGAGGTCAGATAGGACCCAACTGTAAAGGTCACAATAGACCAATGCTGTCCTTCAAGAACTGAGGTGCCCAGGAACTGCTGCTCATGTCTGTTTTCCGTCATGAAACTAACAGAATCCAAACAGTGCTTTTAGATAGCAGTACTGACAGCAGCAGGAAAATGGCTGTGGGAGCAAACAAATGCCTAGAGAAATGAGAAGCGGTTTAGCACCCCATTATAATAATGCAGGCGCTGACTCTGCAGGTTATTGGACACTAAGCAATAACCTTGCATTATTTCATTTCATATTCAAAACATTACAAAAGTCGGTGCTATGACCAACCTCATTTTCTGCCTTAGAAAAAGCCGGGCTCCAAGAGGGAGCATCTAGCTCAAGGTGATACGGTGGGTGGGTAGCAGCACCAGCTCCTAAGCCCAAGGCTGGAGACACCAGGTATGGACCACAGTAGCGGTGGGAGAGTTGGAAAGCCATTTCATGGACAGAACCATTAACAAGTGATTTTAGTAAACACTGTGCTGGGGACAGATTTGATTGAGAGATGCAGAAGAGAAAAAATATCAAAGATGTCTGGAAAATTTCCAGGCAGGTATCCATAAGTGAGGATGTCAAAGTCTGAGATGACAGTGGGACTGAGAACACCCACACTGGATACAGGAAACGCAAAGCTATTTGTTGAATGTGTGACTGGTTGTTAGTTCTTCATTCCTGGAAATGCCAACAAGCCAGGGACTAAAGTTCTCCTAATGGATCTTCAATAGAAGATGAAAGAATCACCTAGGAGGCCAACTGTGGTGGCACACTGACACTTTGTTCTGACACTGCCAACACCAGTCATCCATCCTGGGTGCCAGTTGCATCATGTACTTTCCATCTTATTCTCTTCTTGGTCTTCATTTTGAGCAGCCCAATCATCAACCACACTTTTATCACCAAGAAGAAAAACACAAAGCTTGACGATTTTGATTAAAGTTTTCCCAGGGCAGACGGTCAAATTACTGTGTAGAATAAAATCTGTGAAATCAACAAGCCATGCATTTCCTAAAATCCAACAGTATGAAGATCCCAAACTTCACTATATAAAGTCAACAGCCTCAAGGGGGCTGCTTCTATGTCCCAAATGGCATCACAGCGTCATCTAGGCTTCCACTAAACAGGTGACACTTCAAAACTTTAATGCCTATCATCTTCCTCTTCTTTCCACTCATCTTACTTAAAACTGTGCATCCTTTTCTGGAACTTGTGTTGCTAAGTAACCACATCTGTCCCTAACAAAGCCCCTACAGTTGCCCAGCCCTCGGAAGTCATGCAAGGCCTTCACTGGTGATTCCTCCCGTGAAAGATCTACTGACGAGAATGGTCCTAAAGCCCATGAAATCACCCACAGTCATCAGGCCAGACTTCTCCTCTCTTTTAGATCACTGTGAAGTGCTCAGAAGGTAAAAAGTACTTGCTATGCTATGAGCATGATGCCAGGATATTCCATGGTGGAAGGAGAGAACCAACTCCCAAAAGTTGTCCTCCGAGCTCCTCGTAAATACCATGGCACATGGATGTCCATACTCAGCCCCACAACCACACATGCATTATGTACACACTCGCACATACACTCATCATATGCACACAATAATGAATATCTAAATTTTTTAACTGATATTGGGTGACTTGGTGTCTATTGTTATATTGACTGGAGTAACAAATTCCAATGTTTCTCCGTTTTTTTTTCTAGTCATTTTTCTCTCTCTTCTCCTTCTTGTTTGGTTTTCTGTTTGTAAGTGGGCTTCTCTGTTTGCCACGCTGCCCTCAAGCTCACTACATAGCTTGAAGATGACCTCAAACTCCTAAAGCTCCTGCTTCTGCCCTCCAATTGTGGGATTACAGGTATGCACTAGCTTTGCTTCCTTTCCTGCTGTGTATCAGTGTCCCTTTAGGATAGTAACTTATATGTGCCACTTGATTTACATTTTTCCTTCAGGAAAATTCTGGTGTCAAATGAATTTATTGTTTTCCCTTTTGTCACATTTATATTCTCAAAAGCCACCAAGAAATAATTGAATTCTTTCATAGATATCACCTGAGGTTAATAATTTTGTACAACTCCTCAAAGCTAGGGTGGTGTGGCATACACCTATATTCTAAGGCCTCAAGCAATGGAGACAGGAGAATCAAGGCCAGCTTTGGCTACCTACACATCCTCAGCTACTTGGGGCGATCTTGTCTCAAGAAGATTTAAGTGAAATTAGCAAACAGAGAGAGAGAAGAGAGACAGAGACAGACAGACAGAGAGAGAGACCAAGCCCAACCAAGGAGTCTGCCATAGAGTAACAGAAAATAGATGCTAGTACATAACCAATACCGCCATCTGTTGGTAGCAAGCAGAATTGGTTTACTTCTGCCTTTAAAGTGGCTTTCCCACCCCCTCCCCACACCTCCAACCTTTCAAGGTTACTAGCTGTTAAGTTCCTCAATATAGAAGCCACCATCCAACCTTTGAGCCTGATTAAAGTAAAAGCAATCATTTCTGAAGACATCCAAGATTATCAAGATAACTCAACAAGCATCAATGCCCATGGTATAATTACAAAGGTAGCTAACATTGCTTTCCAAGACTTCTCAAAGAAATATTTATCTTAGAGGTGACATGAAGCATTCTTGGGAACTATGCAGGTTCTTACCCATGTCGGCTCATTTGTAAACACAGCATCTTTAAGCTGTATACATACAGATAGTGGAGAATACTGAGAAGATCACTAGCTGAACATCAGCAAGATTATCAGCTGGTCTGCTACTCGTTAAGCTCATTCATTTTACTCATATGTAAAATGGAATTATAGTGCAACATTCCGTATCTTATGGTTCTTTGAAAACATCAAGGTAATGTGAAAAACGTTTAGAAATTATGACGTATGAGAGAAATTATAAGGTCTTATTATTTTGATTAAGTCAAAGAAGTTTCTTACAAACATATTTACCATCAACCATCATCAATTAACTTATTTGGTTTTTTTCAGATATTTGAATCTATTCTAAACTCTTTAAGTTTGACACTTCTTTTTCCCTTTTTCTTGAAATGGGGAACAATGGTTGCAGTGATACTCAAGCTCCAATTCACGGACTCGAGGGTCCTCCCGCCTCAGCCTTTTGAGTAGCAGGGGCTACAAGTATAAACCACCATGCCATTAAACGTCTTAAAAGAAAGGGGGTTGTCTTGTTTTTAATACAGAAGACAATTAGGCAGTGAAATAAAAACAACTTCCTTAGCCTTCATAGCAAGGACCCTCTCCATGCTCCTACTGACATTCATTTAAAATTAACATCAAACATGTAAAATAAATAGCAGATGCCAAACACCATTAAAAGTGAATTTCATAAATTCCTTTTTCTCAGTTCCAAAGAAGGAAGGGGAGAGAAAGAGGGAAGGAGGGAGGGAAAGGAGGAGGGAGGGGGAGGGAGAGGGAGGGAAGAAAAAAGGAAAGAAGGAAGAGAAAGAGGCAGGGAGGAAGAGAGGGAGAGAAGGAGGCCAGGGGGTAGGTAGGGAAGGACAAATCTCACTGGTGTCACTTTCTTGTGCACAAGGAATTCAGGCCCAATAAAGCTGCCTTTGCACCCACCCCTTTCATCTTGAATACTAGGTAGGTTGTCACAGTTGCTAAGTGAAATAGTCAAAATGCTAGTTGCATAGTTAATCTTCACAGCCAACTTGACAGGATTTAGAACACACCTGTGCTATGGGGATGTTTCCAGAATGGTTTAACTGAGCACAACCCATTCTGAAAGTGAGCATCATCATCCCATAACTAAATGAGAAAGGGAGCTAGCACCAGCCTTCACTCTCCTCTGCTTCCTGACTGCAGATACAGTGTGACCAGCTGACTCATCCCTGCCCTACCCACCCACCCACCACCCAGTCAGATGGCTCTCACCACTAGCCTTACCCACTATGGTGGTTTGTATCCTCAAAAATGAAACAAAATAGCCTTTCTAAAGTTGCTTTTCTCAGGTATTTATCACAGGAACAAGAAAAGCAACAAATACCCTAAGTGGTGTTTCCACTTATACTAATGTTAATGCTTTCTCTACTGCTGTTGTTATGGAATCCCTAGTGTGGTTATATCCTGCAAACTAGCCTTCTTGGTTCATATTCTGGTGGGAAATTTTAGCAGTGGCAAGGTAAACACCCTAGGCTAGAGAGTCAACAGTGTCTTCTGTTCCTTCAACATAACTGTAGAAATCAGTAGGTAGGGGCGGTTACTTCTTCACCTTACACAGACATCATTCTCAGCTGCCCAACCAAACTGCCTTATCTAACATTATCTCATCCTATTTTTATTAATAATATAATTAGAAGTCTCATAGCAAAGCCCAATTATAAAGTCTAGCCACCCTGGGAATACCTGACTACCATTTATTTTCTCCCTTCTTTCATTCTTCAATTTGATGTCCCACTGCTTAGAAAGACCTCTTTTATTAGAATTACTGTTGCCAGGAAACATAAAAACAAGATGGAGAACAGCAGCTAAGAGCATATAGATTTATTCCCCACATCCTACACACACACACACACACACACAGAGAGAGAGAGAGAGAGAGAGAGAGAGAGAGAGAGAGAGAGAGAGAGAGAGAATTGTGTTCAAGTGAACATCCCTAGCGCACGCACCCAGTCCTACCTACCCAAACTCAAATGTGAGCAAATGACAGATATGTCACCAAATGTAAGCATGGACTCTTCTAAATATTTTATCACCCTTTCTCCTACATTTTTCTGGGTACAGCAAGCCTAGGCCTCCTGGCTCCCAACCCCATCCTCTTTTTGTCATGAATGCAGTGTGCCCGGTATGAATGATGACAACAATGGAACAGCTAGCCTCTCCACCACTGGCATTTCTTGTCCCTACTGCAAGGAATGTTAAGACTGTATTTAAAGACTACACTGTGATGTTTTGATGTGAGCTGTGCTGACACTTGTTCTAGTGATGTTCAGATTTATGCCAAGTGTCAGATTACCGGGTCAAAGTGGGCATTCCAAAAGTACCTCAAATTCAATAATCTATCTCCTTATACCCTGATTTATCCCACCTGCCCCTCCAAGACACCATCTCTCTCCATATTGATGGTACCTGGGTTTCACCTCCATATGGGATCACTCACCGAGTCCTCACGATTTTATCTTTTATACTTCTTGACATCACCTACTTCTGTGTTCCCAAGGCCATGCCTTGTCTATCTTTATTACATTGAGCTTGGAATTTTGACAGTGGTTTCCTATATGGTCTACCTGTGTCTAAGCTTTACTTCATCCAATCAACCTTCACACAGCCCCAAAGAGAATGATCTTACGGTAACAGAAAACTGTCCTGTTCCTACCCTGTTTAAACCACCCCATGTCTCCCTGAGCCCAGAAGATAAGCTCCTAAGCAGCCATGCTGAGCCCTGGGGACACTGGCTTCTGCCCATCCCTCCAGCCTCAGCCTCTGTCACTCTCAACCTTGTAATTTGTGCTCCACCCTCTCTGAACTGTTCATTATTCTCATGTACCCACTGTGCTCTCATGAGTGCCTCCAGGGTTGACTTAGCACAGTGAAGTCCAACTATTGATTTGCATTTCTGTCTTCTCCAGTAAAATATGAGCTAAGACATTTAAGGGTATCTTATTTCTCTAGTATTTGTCTAACATTCAATTAATATTAATTAACAAACTCAGAAACTTCCTCCTAAAAAGCATGGCTTTATAGCCTACTTCGTCACCTTTTTTTGTAGATTTACTTATTCTTATTTTATGTCTGGGTGTTTTACCCACATGAAGGCCTGTGCACCACACATGTGCAGTGGCCAAAGAGAGTATCAAATCCCCTGGAACTGGATAACAGTTTCGCCAAGATGGAGAACAGCAGATGCTGGGGATTAAACCCAGGTCCCCTGGAAGAGCAATCAGTACTTTTAACCACTGAGCCATCTCTCCAGCCCTACTGTAGCATTTTTAAAAGATCTAAGAGTGTGAAGTTCTCAGGCCATCACTCAAATGATTGGGCAGTTGAGTACAAGTACTTTTATTCCATACATGTTACTTTTGAAAGACAAAATTGATTAGGATTTTTATAGCAGTCCTATTATGTTGTTAGCAATCTCCATATTTACCATGCTCTTAAAGGCATACTTGGGCAGCTAGTCTCTGTTAATGTATTTTATATCTTTGAGTGTTTGTTAATATAATTTTACACATCTTCTGGTTGCTCATGTGTCTCATCTCTAGTTCACACAAATGAAGAGATGGTTTGAAAGTCCTCATTTTGATGCAAGAATGCTGATAAAAAAAAAACAGTAATAAAGATATTAGACCTCACAGAACTATATTAATCAGTGACTCTCAGCCTAGCATTGGAAGAAAATGAGAAAAAGATGTTTTCACACCAGTGACTTCAAAGTCCAATCAGTGGCCAAGGAACGTATTGAACAAGATTATATTAGACAATTATTGCATGTGACTGTGCTTATGTTATAAGCTCTTATCAAAAACCAACTTGAAGCAGTCAAAGGCTTCATATCAGTTTTAAATTGTATTTCAAAGATGGTTCAACTCAAAAAAAATTTCCTATAAGCTTTGTGAATTTTTCAAAAACAAGTATAAAATAATACCTTTCAGGATGGAGTTGACTCATTTTGCATTAAAGGTTTAAAAAATAACAAAAGCTATACAAGCATTACTCAAGGCCACATTCCTCAGACAAGGCAGACAAAAATTATTTCCAGGAGATTAATGGAGCTAGCAACATAGTTAAGGATAATGCCCTCAAAGAAAGATCCGACTGTGGAAGTACATTGGTAAACTGGCAACATAATTGATGGCCCTGTAAATGGCACACACCATGGGAGATCATGTACTTACAGGCACATGTATTCTGCTTTTCACGTGGGTGAAATCAAAGGCCTGTACAGTATATGTATTGACCAGCATTAGAGTAGAACATGTTTGAGACAGAAGTATTTAAAGACTCTTGGTTTTATCACCAACAAACTAAGTTAAAGAAGAAAACTTCCATTTAGTTAGCATTCTTTTGCAAGCAATAATAACGGGAAATGTCCTTGAGAAAATAACCATTTATGTTGGCAGTCAACCATGTCGACATATGTGGACAAACAGAGGAAGTTTTACCATGGTCCTGAAACATACAATTCTTTTGTTTTGTTTTGTTTTGTTTTTGTTTGTTTGTTTTTCAAGACCGGGTTTCTCTGTGTAGCTTTGGAGCCTATCCTGGCACTTGCTCTGGAGACCAGGCTGGCCTCAAACTCACAGAGATCCACCTGCTTCTCCCTCCCGAGTGCTGGAATTAAAGGCGCGTGCCACCAACGCCCAGCTGAAACAAATAATTCTTAATTAACCCAAATACACAAAATACAATAAAATACAGTTGGGCTATAGTGGCACACGTCTTTAATCCCAGCACTTGGGAGGCAGATCTCTGTGAGTTCGAGGCCAGCCAAGTCTACAAAGTTACACTGAGAAACCCTGACTCGAAAAACGAAAACATAATACTACAGTTCCTACCTTTTTAAATGCAAAGTTGTAGAAAAAGAGTTTTAAGGGTAAATATAAGAAAACCATAGTCACTGAATATCTTCTCCACATGCTCTACAAAGAGACAGGTTATCAGAGTGACTGTGTCCCTAGACTCTGGCTGTCAAGGATGTTTGTGCAAGCTTCCAGGCTCAGTGGCACTGCTAGTTTGATTTCCTTTTTCCTCCTGCTCCACAGGCCTGGCCAGGGATGAGACATGGCATGACTTATCAGTTGCTACATGGAGTATTTTCCCCTTAGCCATGTGCCTCACAGTCACAAAAATTTCTAAATGAGGAATGAGACCAAAGAGTTGTTGGTCCTTTTGGATCATGCCGGGAAGGGGCAGAGCCAGGGTTTCTAGGAAGATATGCTAGAGTATAGTCAGCATTTTGGTATTCCTGAACCTCTCTCTCTTCCAGGACTAAGGTATAAAGTATGGCCATCTTAAATATTAAGAATAAGCACAGAAATCTTTGAGAAGACTACAGCAATAAAAATAACTTCCTTAGCCTTCATAGCAATGACTCTTCATTATTCTACTGACATTCACTTCAAATTGACATCTTACTTGTGGATATGTAGACTCTGTATAGGTGGAACTCTTGCCATTTTCCTAACACGAGTTCAATATGAATTATCCAAACTTCTCATACTGATGGAGTTGCCACATATTTATCACATAATATGTTCAAGTTAGGAAGTGGTATTTTCTATTTTGGTAAAAAGAAGAAAGGAAAGAAATTCCATGAATATGGAATGTATAATTTAGTAAAAATTAGATGTTTCATTTAGAATTTGCTCGCGCGCGCGCGCGCGCGCGCGCGCGCACACAAACACACACACACACACACACACACACGAAATCCATGCTAAACAAAATTATAACTAAAAATTTCTAAATATCCATTATTTTTTTCAAGTTTACCTCAATTGTGGTGGGTACATTCACAAAGCACCCTGAGTGGTGTGTGGTTGCTAAACATGTGACCCTCAAGGCATAGAAATAAGCAGTCTAAAATATTCTATATGATCTTTGGGAGATTTTTCCTCTATTGAGCATAAAGTCCTAAAACATTCTCTATTAAGTATCTTTCCTTTCTTGTCACAGGAGAGGGAATTGATAATCTATAGTTATCTGTAACAGTAAGATCTAGAAGACATTAAAAAGTAGCCAAAGGAAAGGGGAGTAGGTGATACCTATAAAACTCCTATAATAAGGCTTTGTTCAAATCATGGTTATTTGCTGATTACTGAATCTAGTTAGAGAAAACCTACTCTATGGAACTGTCTCCAATAAGGCAACATATCTATAGCTGAACATGATTCCAGACCAACATCTCTGGCTGAGAGGGGGAAAAAACAAAGAGGTCCAAACATTCCTGGCTGAGGCTGTCACCAGGTCACGCCCACAGAGCCTCCTGCTAGCCGTATGCAAATCCCTCTGAGCCCACATCCTTCAGACAGAGTCACACCAACTTGTTGGCTCCCGCCTCTACCTACTTTGGGTGTTGTCTTCCCTCACACAGAGCTGTAAACAGTTACGTAAATGATGACCTGACTGTTGTTAAACACTGCTTGGTGCAGCAACATTTGGCAAGTTTTTATGCCTTGGTGTCCCACACTCCCAACAAAGTAAGCCCAGCAGACTCAGGAATCTCTCCATATCAAAAATGTCAAATTCCATAAGCTGAACTACTCAGTATCACTCGCTATAATTACAAACCTAGTAATACATGTGTATATATGCATATATATGTAATATTCTGCCTAACAGCATCTAAAAGGTACATTTGACTCTGTATCAGAAATCTAACAGATCAAAGTAATGAAGTATTCTATCCATATAAATGAAACTCCAGAAGAGGAGGAGGAAGTTACCCAGTGACCTCATCAATGGAGGACCCAGACTTGTAACTTCATAACACAAGGCTTGTATCCCCATGACTGCAAGGCAAATTGTCCATCCTTAGGACTTACTACCAGGCAGGGAAGTCAAAGACAAAAGGCAGATCTCAGCTTAGTCTACCCCTTTTTACTTTACAGTATTTCAGAACTTTATTCAGTGCTACTTGTATTTATGACTCACTGGTCAAAACACAGGTGATACAGCTACCCCCATCTGCAAAAGGAGTCTGGGAGATATTTCCATCTGGGCACTTCGTTGATGAAAACAGAAGCAGGATCCCTTAAGAAGGAAATAAGAAGATAAGCACCTCCCATATAACCAAAGACGTTTCCGATTTCCTTAAGTTCCATGAACCAAAACACTACTGACTCAAACCTCAGACTGTCTGCTAACGTCAGTGGTTGTTTTTCTTCCAAGAAATTGCTGTAAGTTCCCCTGTCCTTTACCGCTGTATTACTACCCTTCTTGTCACTGGGATGAAAGACCCTGACAAAAGTAACCTGAGAAGGTGTTTGTTTGGGCTCAGAGTTCAATGATAGACTCCATCATAGCAAGGAAGTCACTATTGGCCACATCACAGCCACAGTCAGGAGGGAAAGAGAGATAAATGCTTATGCTCAGCTCCATTTCTGCTTTTTAAAAGTGGCAGGACCCAACTCATGGGTTGGAGTCGGAATTAAGGAGTCAGATCTTCCCATCTCAATTAGCCCAGTCTACACAATTTCTTATAAGGCATGCCCAGAGACTTACAGTTAACGTGATTCTAGGGCCTGTCACATCAACAGCTTTAACTGTCACAGCTATCAAACCTATTCTTTACCAATGACACACATTACCCCTGTTCTCCTACCTGGCTTAACCAGACACTCTGAAAATGCCACTGTAGCAGAAGTCACAGAGATTCTCCAACTCATCGGCATCCTCTCAGGGAACTAAGAACTGTGCTTCTTCTGCTAATTCCACAGTTAGTATTGTGTCTGTTCTCTTTTTAAAAGCCAAGATGGTTTCCAAAGCACTAACGGGTAAAAAGAGGATCAGGAGGCACAGTAGGAATTCAAAATAAATAGAAACCCATCACCACCTCTATGTGCCTGGGCAGCTACTTCCACACATTAATTAATTGAATCATTTGTGTGTCTCCAAAATAAATTAGATACAAATCTTCCAATTAATTAACTGTGGCACATTTATCACAGCGCTCGATAATTACAGCACACCTGCCCTCACAGGCACCGAGGGCAGTCCCCCAGCTTAGATTAGTTCAGCCACACAGGGGGCCTCTCTTTTAATAGGCAATGGTTTACTGTTGTAGAAGAAGATAGACAGGGAGACATTTTCTCAGGTTGAGTGACAGTTCTTAGCAACTTCCCTGCTTCCCCAGAAGAACACAACCAGACATGTCTTTAGAAGTGAGAATGTTGGGTTTTGTCTGCCAGGAATTGTGGGACTCAGCAGAGAATGTGAATTCTTCCCTCCTATTGGAAGGGAAGAAGTTCAACTAGCTGCAGGTTCTCACTTAGAAGTGGGGATCAGGGGGCTTCCTCCAGCCTGGCGTGCCTCCTTTAAAAAAGCATCTCTTACCTCCATCTCGATTTTCACATCTGCAAAATGACAATACTGTACCCAAATCAGGGTTATCTGTGCCATTTTTCCCTCAGTGGTACACCAAGCACAGATGGAAGAAGCCACATTTGGCACACAAATACTAGACGGACAAGAAAGGAATCATAGGTACAGAAAGTGTTTACTTATCCTGATCACTTTTGTCAGTTCTTATGAAAATGCCTGAGTCTCTTAAATAATACTAGGAGAATTACACTTTATCAGTTAAAAACAAAATAATTATCTCTACTTCCATTCATGACTAATGGACCAAGTCTGCTATCTGCTAAATGTCATGTCACAGAGGTGCTTAGAGAGGGTTTTATCCTTACCGCCCTAAGATTGCACGGGCATTCTAATTTCGGGAGAAGAGTTGGGCTATGGTAATTCTTCCCAGTCTGTCTCAGTGCAGCACAGTTTGTGACCTCTGGGGAACTCTAAAGATTTTCTAACATTAAAAATCTAAACCAAGCTGGGCCATGGTGGTGCACACCTTTAATCCCAGCACTCTGGAGGCAGAGGCAGTCAGATCTCTGTGAGTTCAAGGTCAGCCTGGTCTACAGAGCGAGTTCTAAGACAGCCAGGGCTACACAGAGAAACCTTGTCTTAAAAACCAGGAACATCTGTGACAGTTATTAGAAATGCATATTTTTAAACTCCACTCCAGAAGCTTGGAGATGCAGATAGCTTCCTAGGTAACTGCAGATACAAGTCATCCATACTGAATAAGCAGAGGGACACGCAGGCAACTGCCGAGTAACTGGAAGGAGTCCTTGTACCAGAAAGGGGCCTTCATCTTCTTCACTTGGTTAAGCACAGCATGACTGCAATTTAAATTCTAAACCAGAATTCTGGGTATATGGGTCCATTCTCCAAGCAAAGATCAAGGTGGCCTAGCCATGAAGGAGCCATGGGTCTCTCAAACACAGAGAGGTAGCTGCTGCATGGGCCAGCTGTGTGAGATAATGGCGCTCAGGCAGCAGCAGCATTATATACTGTAAGCAGATGGATCATAAATTCAATAGAAAACCAGCACGGGTAACAGCTCCAACAAACCCTGCAACCCAGGCCAAGCCCATGCAGCACCCAGCAGCTGATTTATTTATCCTTGTGTATTCATTTATATTTATTTAATTATTTTATTTATTTTATTTAGTGTAAGTGTGTGAATATGCCACGTCATTCATACATGTGAAGGCCAGAGGACAACCTGTGGGAATCAGCTCTCCCCTCCCACCATGTGGGTTCTAGAGACTGGATTCAGATTGTCAAGCTTGCAGCAAGTACTTTTACCTGCTGAGCCACCTCACTAGCCCCTAAAGACTATGCCCCTTTCTACCTGCCCTTGCTTATCTAAAGCTTTCGAGTTTATGGAAAACACACCTTCCTACAGGAAAATTTCACCTCAAATCAACCAGCTATAAGTAAACTTGGCATAGTAATCTTAAATCTTACTACAAGGAAGTACATCCAAAGATGGCAGAATATGCACCCCCAAACATGCCACTGTTACATAACAACTATTCAACTGGAGACAGTTGAAGCAAATGAGGCAATAAAAGCTCTCTTGCCCTCCACCTGCCTAGAATGAGGACATAAATCTGTAATAATGTTTTCCTTCCCATCTGGGAAGGCTAACTTGACTGCCTTGGGTGACTTTAGGCCCTTCTCAGACTGGAGAGGGCACCGAAGGAATTCACATAACAAACTTTCCTCCCTAGTTTTTATGTACAAATGAAAGGGGAAATTAATAAAAGTCTAAAACCCGGACGCCAAAGCCCAAATAGAAAACTCTGAGTTCTCAAAAGGCAGCCCAGCAGACAAGGTTAAACAAAGGTCCACAGGACTCAAGCCCTTAGACCAGATATCACACACTAGAGTGGTGTCCACATTCCTCTGGTCCAAAGAGGATCAGATAGTTATTAATTATAGAAGTCCCTATAATATGGAGATAATTAACAAACTCATTTCCTCTGCAGCATCCTGCTCAATCGCACCTTGCCTGAAACATTCAATCATTGTCCCGTCCTGTGTAACCACGGAAGTTTTGTAATCTTGGGGCTTCCAGACCTACAATTTTGCTTTATAAAAACACCCCTCAGTCGAAAGTGGGTACTCCATTTGTCCTCAAATGAAAGGGGTCCTTGCTGCAGCTCGTATCCTCGAGTCAATAAAGAAACCTTTGTCATTGCATTCGGTGAGTCGTCTCCTTGTTGGCGGGTTCTTTTGGGGTTCCACAATCTGGGCACAACTCAATGAGCTTCCCAAATGTAGTCAGGTACCAAATAACATCATTCTCTGATGGGTCACATAGAGAACAGTATCCAGTGAGATAAAATAGTGCTGAAAAAGTCCCACTAGCTAGTGTCATGGCTTAAATACGACACACATGCATTAAAGGTTTGGTCTCCAAAACTAGGAAACAAGGTGGACCCTAAGAGAGACATACATGGTCTCCCAGAGAAGGGGAAAGGGACAAGATCTCCTGAGCTAATTGGGAGCATGGGGGAGGGGAGAGGGAGTTAGAAGAAAGAGAAGGGAGAAGAGGAGGGGAGAGGAAGACATGAGAGAGCAGGAAGATTGAGTCAGGGGAAGAATAGAGGAGAGCAAGAAAAAAGATACCTTAATAGAGGGAGTCATTATAGGTTTAAAGAGAAATCTGGCACTAGGGAAATGTCCAGAGATCTACAAGGTTAACCCCACCTAACAATCTAAGCAATAGTCGAGAGGCTACCTTAAATGCCCTTCTCCAATAATGAGGTTGATGACTACCTTATATGCCATCCTAGAGCCTTCATCCAGTAGCTGATGGAAGTATAAGCAGACACCCACAGTTAAACACTAAGCTAAACTCTGGAATCCAGTTGCAGAGAGGGAGGAGTGATGAGCAAAGGGGTCAAGACCAGCCTGGAGAAACCCACAGAAACAGCTGACATGAACAAGGGGGAGCTCATGGACCCCAGACTGATAGCTGGGAAAACAGCATGGGACTGTTCCAGACCCCCTGAATGTGGAAGTCAGTTTGGAGGTTTGGTTAATCTATGGTGCCTCTGGTAGTGGATCAATATTTATCCCTAGTACATGAATGGACTTTGGGAACCCACTCAACATAGAGGGATACTCCCTCAGCCTAGACACACAGGGGAGGATCTAGGCCCTGCTCCAAATGATATGACAGATTTTGAAGATCTCCTATGGAAGGCCTCACCCTCCCTGGAGATCAGAAAGGGTATGGGATGGGTAGGGGGCCGGTGGGGGGCAGGGGAGGAGGGGAGAGAGAGGGAACTGAGATTGACATATAAATGAAGCTCGTTTCTAATTTAAATTTTAAAGGGGGGGAAACAAGGTTTTGTCTCCAGCTAATAGTACTATTTTAGGGAATTATGGGAACATTAAGAGGTGGGGTCTAGCTGAAGGGAGACACTGGGGACATAAGCCTGGGGGCTATATATTGTCCTAGGAGCCTATTTCTTTCTGCTTTCTGCCTACCACAAGGTGAATGGCCTCTGCCACATACCCCTACTGCCATGATATTCTGCCTCACCATGAGCCCAAAAGCAATAGAGCCAAGAAATAAGGGTTGAAAACTACTGAAACCTGTCGTGGAATGTTTGTTTACACTCTGTGAAGAAGAATTACTGTGGCTGCTTTAATAAAGAGCTGAATAGCCAATAGCTAAGCAAAAGAGAATAGGTGGGACTTCCAGGCAGAGAGAGAAAGAAACTGGGGAGAGGAATCTAGGTTCATGATTTCAACAGCAGGCTCAGAGCAAGTCAGATTTGCCACTCTAAGAAGAGCCACATGGCAGAATGTAGATTTAAAAATATGGGTTAATTAAGTTATAAAAGCTAGTTGGGAAAAAAGCCTAAACTAAGGCCAAGCTTTCATAATTAATAAGTCTCCAGGTCATTATTTGCTGGCTGGTCGTCCAAAGACAGTCCAACAAGAACGCTTGCTACAGAAACCATGAGCCAAAATAAATAAATCTTCACTGTTGTTTTTCTCAAGTGTTTGTCACAACAACAGGAACAATAACTAACTCCTGCCCATAAGGCTCAGAGAACATCTCAGAAGAAGAGGCAGAAAGAATGCCGGAGCCAGCGGATGAAAGGGAGAGCTGTGAAACTCTCTGGTCTACTCACCAACAAATTCACAGCAGCTCAGGTCACCTGCACAGGATCAAGCCAGCCAAAATTCTGGTATAGATGGGGGAATTGCTTTCCAGGCTTCATTCTTCACTGAGGAGCTATTGGCAGTTAAGAGTTGCTTGCGGGGAAGGGAGAATATTCTTCCGTGAGGTATGGCCACTGGAAAGATTCCCATGCTCCAGTGGATGGCCCCATCACCATGTGCACAGACAGCACTAATTGGACTTAATGGAGTCTCACACAAGAAGACATCAAGTTGGGGGGGGCATGTTGGGGAGGATATGGGGGAGTTGAGGGGGAAATGGGAATGGATATGCCTGTATTTCATACTTTACATATATCTTAGTTAGGGTTTCTATTGCTGTGAAGAGACACTATGACCACAGCAACTCTTATATAAAGGAAAACATTGAATTGGGGTGGCTTACAATTTCAGAGGCCTAGTCTATTATCATCATGGTGGAGCGTGGTAGCATGCAATATTGTGCTGGAGAAAGAGCTGAGAGTCCTATGCCTTGACTTGCAGTCAATAGGAAGTGGTCTGAGACAGTATCTTGAGCATATATGAGACCTCAAAGCCTGCCTCCAAAGTGATGTACTTCCTCCAACAAGACCAGACCTACTCCAACAAGGCCACACCTCCTATCAGTACCATTCCTTTTGGGGGTCATTTTCTTTCAAACCACCACAGCATGTAGGAGATTCTCAAAGAATAAAAAATTATCACAGAAAAATGGCCAACACACCTAGTAAAAATATCTCTGTACCTTTCTTACAGAGATATTATTCTAGATACATTTAGATGTACCAACACTTATTGTATGTCGGAACTGTCCATTGTATTCAGTGTACTAATATGCTGTACAAGTATGTACAACAGGCTGTAACTCTATTATCTCCTCTAGGTGCATAGTCGGTTCTGCCATCTGGGTGGTGTTCACACAACGACAAAATCACTTAAGACTTCTCAGATCATAACCCAATGTTGAGTGCACAGGCTAGGTCTACCTTCCCAAACTTTAGTGTCCCTAGAAATCCATGGCTCTCTTGTGAGGAAAAACTACACTATTCTAGAAGTGAGAGCACTAACGCTACCTCTTTGAGACTGACTAATTTCATGGAGTATTGCCATGTTAAAGGCTTGAACATCTCCTTCAGAATTCATGCTAAAGTTCACCTGCCACTGTGCTAAAAGGCACCTGAAAGAGTTGATTATGTGGAGGAGGCTCCACTCAAATGATGTATTCGTGGCATTATCACAGGAGCATGGCCTTGTGATAAACACTGAGCTCTCTCAAGGTCAGCGTATTCTCTTGCTCCTGTTCCTTTGACACACGATGTCATCATATTATGATGTAGTAAGAAGACCCATCAGATGTTGGCATCTCAATCCCAGACTCCTTAGCTTTTAGAAATTGTGAGAAAGTTTCATTTCATTGCTTTATATATTCCGTAATCTGTGGCATTCTACTACAGCGTAAAATGGACTAAAATGAGCCAGGCAGTGGTAGCACATGCCTTTAGCCCCAGCACTCGGGAGGCAGAGGCAGGCAAATCTCTAGGAGTTCAAGGCAAGCCTGGTCTACAAAGCTACTCAGAGAAACCCTTTCTCGAAAAACAAAAATTTTTTAAAAATGGACTAAAACATACATATTCCAAAACCTACTAATAAGAATCCATTTAGGGCTGGAGAGAGAGCTCAGAGGTTAAGGGCGCTGACTGCTCTTCCAGAGGTCCTGAGTTCAATTCCCAGCAACCACATGGTGGCTCACAACCATCCGTTATGAGATCTGGTGCCCTCTTCTAGTGTGGAGATATACTTGGAAGCAGAATGTTGTATACATAATAAATAAAACCTAAAGAAGAAGAAGAAGAAGAAGAAGAAGAAGAAGAAGAAGAAGAAGAAGAAGAAGAAGAAGAAGAAGAAGAAGAAGAAGAATCCATTTATTCTTCTCTTATTAGCCTGACTTACCTTACAAGCATCTTGGGTAAGAACTGAGACTCATGAAGGAAAAGTCATCCTTCGTCTGTAAATCTATGAGTCATCCTTCTCTCGACTGTTCTGCCGCCAGGAGCCTCATTAAACCCGGTCCTGACCTTCTTGAGCATGTGGCCTTAATGATCTTAGACTCCCTTTGGTTTCCCAAAGCCTATCCATTTTTTTTAAGATTTTATTTATTTATTATATATACAACATTCTGCTTCCATATATATCTGCACACCAGAAGAGGGCACCAGATCTCATAACGGATGGTTGGGAGCCACCATGTGGGTGCTGGGAATTGAACTCAGGAACTCTAGAAGAACAGTCGGTGCTCTTAACCTCTGAGCCATCTCTCCAGCCCAAGCCTATCCATTCTTACCTCATTAGACATAATGCATTTAAAAATTCACCAACAGTAATGCAAAGCAGAGAAACTTATGCTAAATACAGTAGGCAATGGAAAGCCAATAATTAAATCAATGACTTGATAAATAGAAGTCAAAAACAATAGAAGAAGCAAGGCATGGCAACGTACACCTGTGATCCCAGACTTGGGAAGTGGAGGCAAGAGAATCAGGAGTTCAAGGCCATCCTCCACTGCATTGCAAGTTTTAGGTCATCTTGGAGTGAGACCCTCATCTCAGACAGAGGAGAAGGGATGGGAGGGGAGGGGAGGGGAGGGGAGGGGAGGGGACTATGAGTTCCTATGTAAATTTAGTGAGTTCGCCATTGTAGAGATTCAGCTGTGTCCCTCAAAAACTTTATGCTCAAGTCTTAACTCTTCTTCTACCTTACCCCTCCCACCTCAGCTCTGAACATAATCTTATTTAAAAGTAAAATTGTTACAGATGTCATTAAATTAAGGTGAGGTAACAGTAGAATAAGGGGACCCCTGTTCTTATTATTTCCTGATTTATTTATTAAATAAGTGTGTGTGTGTGTGTGTGTGTGTGTGTGTGTGTGTGTGTGTGTTGTATGTGTGAGTGTCTGGAAAGCCATGTGACCACAGAAACAGAGAACGGAGTAACACAGCTACAAGTCCAGGAAGGCCAAGTGTGACAAGAACCACCATAAGCCACAAGGCAGGCAGACTCTCCCTCAGAGCTCCCAGAAGGAGCCAGCAGTTCTCACACCCTGACCGTTGAGTTCTAGCCACAGAAGCCTAAGAGAACAAATCTCTGATGTTTTAGACCATTTGGCTTAGGACACTTTGGTACTATAATCCTAGAAAATAAATGTGATCCTGCTATACACAGTAGAATCTTGGAAATGGAAAAAATAAGATGAGAAATTTCATTATTTCCTTATTTATTTATTAAATAAGTGTGTGTGTGGGTATGTGTTATGCACGTGGTGCATTCAGGGACAAAAGAAGGATGGTCAGTTGTCTATCAATCCCTACTTTGTTTGTTTGTTTGTTTATATCTATTCATTTATTGAGACAGTCTCACCATGCATTCCTGGCTAGCCTGAACTCACTATGTAGACCGGGCTGGCCCTGAACAGGAGCCTCTGCCTCCCAAGTTCTAGGATTAAAGGCATTAATCACCATGTCTGGCTTCCCCACCTTACTCTTGGGGACAGAATCTCTCACTGATGCCAAAGCTCACTGTTTCAGCCAGGCTAGCTGACTAGCCAACAATCTTCTTGTATCCACCCATCTCTGCCTTCAAATCTTAAAGTGACAGGCACACTGGGCTCTTCACAGCTTTTTCATGGGTGATGGAGAGTCAAACTCAGGTCCTCTTGCTTGCATGGCAAACAGTCTTGCTCACTGAGCCATCGAACAGCCCTTAATTTATTACAGTGAAAAAATATTTTAAAAAGAATAAAAGCTGACCCAAGGATAAAACCATCAGCAAGCAGCAGAGCCAGAACTTAACCCTAAAGCTATCTGACTCCAGAGCCCTTCAGACACTACCCACAAGAGCCTTACTTACGTAAAAGTCCTATTTTTATCCCAGTAACATTATCCTCAAAAGAATAGCTTTAGCATAGCCGACTGTTCTCTCACAAAACAAACTATTACCAGTAGGAACTTTCACAACTTAAAACATATCCTCCAGCTCTGGCTGTGGTTTTTTTGGTACTCGGGCACAACTTCCCAGAGGCTGAGTTCAATCTGAACAAATGCCTTATCCTGAGACACAGACCCAGAAACAGACTGGCCAGGGAATCAGTCACGAGAAAAGAGGCTGGAGTTCCCACTCCAGGCATTTCAGCTAGAACATAATTCAGTGGCAGCTCCATGTCCTGGGGGAAAGGATATTATATCAACACCTGTGGCATCCTAATGAAGCTGGCAATTCCCTTCTACTGGGCTATCTCAGCATCACAGGCATCTAGGTCATTATGAGACACGGAGGCCCAAAACCTCATTATAAAACATGGGTGTTCCAGTCATTTAATTGTAAATCTGCATACATTCATAAAATGCCTATTGTATGCAGGGGGTTAAGACCTATGGGCAGAGCTAATACAAAAGACTACACATAAAGTTTGAAGTCTACTGGCCCTTCAGTCTCCCCTCTCACCACCCTTCCTCTGACCAGCAAGTGCCATGGCAACCCATCCAACAGCAAATGGCATTTGTTGCCTCAGGAATCGTGACCACAGCTATGGAAAATATTTTCAAATTTTATCAAAAATTTTCCTTTGACCACAGCCTAGTTTCTTGGGGTCTTAGTTTATTTTGGGCTCCTGAGCCGCTAAACTGCAATGCTGATCACTCACCCAGCTGAACATCTGCAACTTTTCAGGCAGCTCTCTGCCTTTATTCTCCATTCCTCTTGAGAAAACCAAATTAATTTGGTGATGTCTGTGACCACTCTGAAAGCCAACAAGGCTATCAGGGGCAGTCAATGCAAGAAGAAATCAAGGTTCCAAGCTTGCCACACAAATCATTATTTCTGCAGACATAATGAATACATTCATATCTGATGAAATGTTATTAGTCCATTCCCATGAATGTCATAAATATTGTGTAGGGAAGTTAGGGTAATTCATACAGTGATGAACTAATTTTAAATTGTTCCTCTTTCTCTTCATTTACAGAGTAATGGCTAAGCCCTCCTTTATTTAAAATAAGATTGATGGTGACGTTTACAGAGTAACTCAGTACCCTTTAACCCTCCAGTAAGAAGCTGAGATAACACCTGTGGTAGTCTGAATGCAGTCAGCCTCCATAAGCTCATAGGGAGCGGCACTATGAGAAGGCGTGGTTTTGTTGGGGTAGGTATGGCCTTGTTGGAGGAAGTGTGTCACTGTGGCGGTGGGCTTTGAGGTTTCCTATGCTGAAGATATTGACCAGTGAGTCAGGGGACTTCCTGTTCCCTGCAAGATGTAGGACTCTCAGCTACTTCTCCAGCACCATGACTGCAGGCATGTCACCATGTCCCACCATGATGATAATGGACAGAACCTCTGAACTGTAAGTGAGCCACCACACGTTAATGTTGTCCTTTATAAGAGTTGTCATGGCCATGGTGTCTCTTCACAGCAATAGAAACCCTAAGACAACACTTCTTCCATCATAACCCTACCATTATAGCTACAGCCTAGAAAAAGAATTCACAAGAACACCACACACACACACACACACACACACACACACACACACACACACACACACACTTTTTTTTTTTTTTGAGACAGGGTTTCTCTATGTAGCCTTGGCTGTTCTGGACCTCATTCTGTAGACCAGGCTGGATTTCAACTCACAGAGATCCACCTGCCTCTGCCTCCTGGATGCTGGAATTAAAGGCACGCACCACCACCACCCAGCACAAGAACCCCTTTCAATTGTTTTTTGAATTATGCAAGCAAGAAATACAAGCAGAGATAGAAACTTGCACTGCTAGTACTACAAGGCAAGGACCAAGTGTTTCAGATGACAGCTGTGGGGAACACTTCAGGTCTGAACTATAATATTCTACCCCTACCCTCAAGGGCTCATGGGAATCTCACAATGCAAAAAAAAAAAAAAAAAAGCATTTATTCCAACTTCACCAGTCTCCCATAGTCTTAACAGTCCTAAAACTCTTCAAAAGCCTACTGTTCAAAGTCTCTTTTGAGACTCAGGTGAACTCACAGCTGTAGGAAAGAATATACAAAGAATGAGAGGAGTCAGTCAAGTGATTACGGCAAAGGGAGGGGGGCTATTACGGACTAGGGAACAAGAGATGCTAAGGCAAGGTGGCAAGGAAAGTGACCAGACTGCTGCGCTTGCTGGAGGAATAAAGAGAGTGTGAAACTCCTGCAGTGTGAGGAGCAGGCTAGAGGGGGAAGCAAGGGCCATTAGGAATGTCATTATATGAAGCTAGAGAGGGTGGGGAGCCTAGAGGAGCTTTTAAAGAGAAGAGTGGCGTGATCAGAATAGTAGATTGAAGAGGAATCAGAAAGGGATGAAACAAGTGTGAACAGTAGGCCTGCTCTTCCAAGAGGGAGTGTGAATGGGAACGAGAAGAAAGGCATTATGGAGGCAGGGGCAAGGGGCAGGGCAACCAGTGGGAGCCAGCAACCTTGAAGATGAGTGAATGAGGGAGGTATTATCCATTGACAGACAAGGACGCTGTTTCACTTATAGATACTGAAGAGCACTAGCAATGGGGAGACTGATCAATGGATAAAGCATGTATGGCACATGTGTGAAGACCAGTATTCAGATCCTCAGCACACACAGAAAGCCAGGCAGGCGTGGTAGGTGGCGGTGGAGACAGGGTTTCCCTGAGGCAAGTTGGCTGGCTAGATTAACCAAATGGGTGAACTCCAGATTCAACAAGGGATCCCACTTAAATAAAGTAGAGAGTAATTGAAAGAGACATCAACCTCCGGCCTGCGCATACACCTGAAAACATGCAAACACACACACACACACACACACACACAAATTAGTAAGAGGCGGCATAACCCACCAGAACCCTTCCTTCATGCTCTAGAGGGATACCCAAAGTTAGACTTTTATCTGGAACACCAAGTCTTCTAGCTTCTAGATGCTCAGAGTTCATACAGTCTGTACAGCACCCATGTCAACATCACCTACACGTTTGCTGTGCAGGTGCCCAGACCTCCTGAGTCTTCACTTAAGAGATTCCTTGACACACTAAAATGTGAAAGCTATTCCACACCAGCTCTGGAGAGCTTCAAGGAATTATGGGAAGCATAAATAAAACCAAAAGGCTAGAGCTGGAAACAAGAGGAAGAAGAAAAGAGAAGAAAATTCATAATGGTCAGCCTGACACTGCTGTCAGTGTTTGGCAGGAAGGCACGCGTGATCATTAGGAGTGAACATAGCTACACTGAGGCTAAGCCATGTCACATCCTTCTCACCTTCTCAGCAATAATTTTAAGACACACGTTAAACAGAGTGAATCTGGCATCAGTGATATCTCTGGAAACATATAAAAGAATGCTTTCATAAGTGAGATAAACCAACATGGGCTTGAATGATAGTTCTACTCTGTGTATTCATAATTAGTTTCACAATTATTCCAAAAAAAGATTTTGACTGATGAACTAAAATCAACCTGGAGAGGCAATCTTGCTCCCTGACCACTAGACCTCTTTAAACTAACCATTTAAATGAAGACATAAAAGACTCACAGGAAAGCTCACTGGGAGCAACACTGTTACATGGCATAATCAGATCCTTCCCCTAAAACTAAGAGGTTGTTAAAAGAATTAAAATGTGGATTGGATTTGGATTTAAAAACTATTATCTGACCTCAAATGAAAAACAGGCATAGAAACAGCACATGAAATAAAGACTCAGTAAACTCAATGGGTCAACAAGTTAACATTAGCACAGTCAACAGGATTTCACATAAATGTAGTTAAGCCGAATTCCCCACACCCTAAAGTCCTGTTGAGATTCAACAGGGAGGGGGGTGCAGGAGAGATTTAAACTAGCCTTTGCATTCATGTCCTGAGGTGATACACAAAGGTCCCAGAGGCAAAATTAGAGATGCCTGATACCAACAATAAAGGGGCCTAATAAACAAGGCAAATCACAGAGAAATGGCCTTTCAAAGCTGCCCACCTGCTCCCTGGTTGCCTATGTTCTAACAACAGATTTGCATGCTAAATCTGTCACAATTCTCCCCAAAGCCAAATAGCCCTTAATTGTTCTTTCTGATCACCCACTTGCCCTTTCTGGCACCCAGCTGAAAACAATCTTTGACCATATTCCCAGAGGAAGGTAGAAATAAATTTGATTGAAATGGTTTAAAAAGAAAAGAATCCAGAACACGTGTGATCAGCCCCCATGGGATGGTAGGCATGGTCTGAAGTTTGGATTTCTACAACAATGAAAGTTTTGTGAATCTTAAAAAATTCTACCAAGAACAAGTAAAGAAGAATTCAGGGTTCCTTGTGTCTGTTATAGAATTAGAACTACCTCAGGCAGTTCCACTATGTTTCTGGCAGCCCAAGAGCCCATCTTGTCATCCATGCTAAGATTCAAGGCTCCAAAGGTACCCAAAGTAATGGGAAGATAGTCATGTCACCCAATATGATTCCCCATAAAAGCAAATGTCAGACTTCCCTCCTGCCTTTTGAATAAGTAATTTAATGACTATTTACAAGATGTGGATTATCACAGAGATACTTAGCAGGAACAGGGCTTGGAAATTCAGTGATCTCATTCGTAAGGTTTTGAAGGGATCCTACCCAGTCATATGGGAGCCTCTCTGTTTTCCTTACATCATCCTCAGCCTTTAAGTAATGCTGCTAATTACTGGTAGGGGAGGTAGAGACAGTCAGTAAAGCTGTCCCAGAACCTCGGAGGTGAAGACAGGCAAAACTCGGAGGCTCCTTGGCCAGTCAACCTAACCCAGCAATTCTGTGTAAAAAAATCAGGTGAATGGTGCCTGAGAAATAACACCAAGGTTGACCTTTGTGCACATTCATGCAAACAATAGCAATAAAACAATAGTAAAACTGGTACCAATTACCCCAAACTACATTCTCAATCCTCCCCTTCTCAATCTTACCTTTGCAAGGAAAAGTTGGTTATAGACAATGCCACCCCCTGAAGAGGACAAAAGCCTCCTTATGATCTCAGTACTTACATTAAATAACCAAATTCCTCTCTTCTAGTTTCTGAACATCTGTCCTCATGGTTTGACTCCCAGGGCTACATCCTGTGGGGTGAGCCTGATACCTACCTGCCATCTCAATAGACTCTAAGAAACTGGTTAGGCATCCGTCAGTCAATGTGAACCACCTACATGAAAATCACCTAGTGTGTCCAGCAAAACAACAGACGCTAAAGTAGAATTCCTGTTAGTAGAAGACGAACCTGCATTTTTAACAAGTTATTAATTGACTGGGTTTTATTTTCATTTTTGACACTGTCTCATGCATCCCAGACTAGCCTCAGACTCTCAGTATAGATGAGATGATGTTGAACTTGCGACCCTCTGGCGTCCACCTCCTAATTTCGGTATTATAGGTGCACTACATTCACTTTATACGGCTAGGAATAGAACCCAGGGCTTCCCACATCCAAGAATCTCAGCCTGTGTTCACAATCACAAAGATGCTTTACCAGGCCTCCATCTGGCTCAGCAACAGGGCCAGGCCTGACTCCACCCTTGCTCTCACCCAGTGTGAGCCTCACCAGCTAGAGCCCATTGACTTGTTACTAATGAGAAAAATGATTGGGTGCTCTTCAGAGCAAAGTCCCACCCGATCTTAACAAGGGCAGCATCCCACGAGGAAACAGACAGCCCTCCAGTCCCTCACCCTCCCTTTCACATAGCAGAGGCAGAAGGCTTCATTTTCGGACTCTGATCATTGGTAGATTCATTGCTGCTAACGATCTACAGTCTTGGGAGCAAGCCACAGAAACAACAGGACAAACATAAAAGATGCTATTCCTGTCGATCGATGAGAGGGGTTAGGAACTGAAATTTGATTATTTTGTCTCTGCATGAGTCTTTATTGAACTCTGTGTTCCTGGAAATTAAATTCACACTCACATAGACTGTGGGGAGAGATTCTTTCCTTTCCACTTAGCAGCCTCGAAAAGTGTTTCTTATCCTAAGAAACTGCACAGTAGGTCCCAACAAAAAGTAGCTGTAATTAAAGGTGCAAATGAGTACACACAGGGATGCTGGGAAAACCAGGAGTCAATAGCACTCACCCTTTAAGGCACACAAGGTAGAGGTGTCCTCAAATATCCTGGCTAAGAAAATACAAAGTCATTCTTAATACAAGGTGCTCTCCAATTTATTTGGAACAAGTGATAAATTGTCTGAACGCTGGCAAAGGCACAATGACCTGAAATTATCTGCTGATGATCTATTAGGTCCACTAGAGGTCATCTGACAGGATCGGGAAAAAGGGAGACATCATCATCCACCATTCCTGAAGATGTAAGTTAGGAACTGCAAGCTTTGTAAAGGCTCTCTGAAAAGTGACTGCATTGTGGAATCTGGGAATGGAAAACACACAAATGGGGAGGAGAGGGGGGAAGTTACACAAAGAGCAGGTTGGTTGACCTTGGATTGGTGTAAAATACTCAATAGCCATGTCATTTGTGGGTGGTGGGGGGTTTACGGGTAGTTAGTGTCTCATCTCCAGAACTTGAAGCAATTGCAGTAAGCCCTAGAAACTTCTATGAGATAGCTTCAAAATGAGCCCAACAAAATCAGAAGCTGATGTCAAACAAGAATATGGAGGGCTTCAACAAAACTGCCTCATATGTTTTAAGTAGGCATGCAGCCTTTTTTTAAATGGACATAGTGTTCTGTGAGCAGAAAGAGAAAATTTGGCCAAGGCATCAGATGCCATAGAGCATTGTAAAGTAAGGTGTCAGAGCTTGTGCCAGAGAGGTGGCTTAGTGCTTAATAGGGCTACTTTTGAGGAGGACCAGTATTCAGTACTCAGAACCCATGTTGGGTGGCTCACAACCAGCAGCAACTTCAGCTCCAGATCTGATGTCCTTTTCTGACTTCCTCAGGCACCCATACACTTACACACCTGCATACATCCACACACAGAGGCATTCATCCACATAATTAAAAATAAATCTTTGGGGGGGATATGCAGATTTCAGGGTTGGAGAGAGCAGTGGTTAAGAACACTCATACATGAAGACCTGCACTCAGATCCCCAGACCCATGTAAAACACCATGCGCATCTATAACCCCAGTAGTGATGGGAAGACTCATGGAGTTAGGAGGATGACTGACACTAGCTGGCCAGACAGTCTAGTCAAAAAATAATGAGCTCCGGGTTTAATGAGACCCTAGATCAAGGGAATAAGATTGGGACTGACAGGGGATGAGTCCAAATGTCTTCCTCTGGCCTCTATGCATATGCATAACACACACACACACACACACACACACACACACACACACACACACACACAGCTTTCTCTAAATTATGGTAAATAAGACTGGAACCTTCCTTAACCTAGAGAGCTGAGGTACACTATACGTTCTTTCCAGGAACAAAGTGGGAGGTGCCCATCTCCCTTTGCCCTAGTAAAGAACTTTCAACAAGGCCATCCTGACAGCTTGATTTGGGTCCCCTGCAGTTGGGGTTGGGATTCATAGAGTTCGGAGAAAAATAAACGGCAAGAGACAGCCTGGCAAGGAAGAGGCTGTGGGCAGCCTACAATCCCATAATTCATTGAGGGCAAAGAGGCCTTGTGTCCCTGTTCCTGCGGTATGGCCATGGTGTGGTATCATACAGCACTTAGGGCCAGCAGGCCCGGTACAGAGAAGCTGGGCTCAATGGCACTCACAGGCTGAGAGCACAAGGGAGACACCATGACCATGGAGAAGACAGGTGACAACTGAAGACTATGAGACTACTTAGAACAACACTAGGGATAGAAGCTTCTCTGCCATCCTGTATCTCCCTCCCTTATTCACTCCTTTGCCACAAACCCCAGTCTATCCAGACTGGAAAACCAAGAAAACCTGACTCCAGGCTTGAGGTGAGGAAGGAAGCAAATGAAACTTTGTTGTCCTCTCCCAGGCAGCAGACCTGAACTAGGGCTTTCATGTAAGAGAGTTTTTTTATTTTTCAATAGGGGAAAGCTTTTCATTTTCAATGGTGTTTGGTGCATTGACTCTTTTGTTGGACAGCACAGAGTATGTACTAAAGACAGTGTGTGTGTTATGAACCACCAGAAAGTATGGAGGATTGGCCAAACTTTCATCTAAAAAAGGTCATATATGTGGAATCAAAAGAAGGGGAATAACTTATTGATACATGCACTAATTTGAATAACTTTCCAAAATGAGGCCAAGAAAAAAAAAGCCAATTTCAAAAAGTTATGTAAGGTAGTATTTATTCATATAATGTAATTGAAATGGCAAAATTACCTAAATAAAGAACATACTGGTGGCCAATAACAAGGATGGTGGTGGGCCGAGAGAAGTGGGTGTGGCTATAATAGTACAACAAGCCGGGCGTTGGTGGCGCACGCCTTTAATCCCAGCACTCAGGAGGCAGAGGCAGGCAGATCTCTGTGAGTTCAAGGCCAGCCTGGTCTCCAGAGCAAGTGCCAGGATAGGCTCCAAAGCCGCACAGAGAAACCCTGTCTCGGGAAAAAAAAAAAAAAAAAAAAAAAAAAGAGTACAACAAGAGGAATCCTTGCAGTGACAGAAATAGCAGTGAAATCCTGACGTACAACCTCCCCATATGCATGTATTGTGTACTGAGAGATGCCATTGTTAGGAAATTGGATAAAGGACATATTCCCCCCACACACATTATTTTATTGTTGTTACTTAGGGGGTTCAGTTTGGTTTGGTTTGAGATTTTGGGGAGACAAGGTCTTGCTATGTAGCCCAAGCTGGACTCAAATAACAATCCTCCAGGGTCACAAGTATGTGCTACGGTGTCCAGCTGTCTATACTATTTCTTACAGCTGCATATGACTCTATAATTATATCCAAGTAATAAAACAATTTATTTTCTAAAACAGGCTGAGCACTGTGTATGAGTAAGTGGATGTAACGAGTGACAAACAGTCTTCATGAGACGCACATCCCACCAGCAGGTGATGTTTCATGCAGCTCATTCGTAAAATCTCTTGTGATGTGTAAAACTCGGGCTCTTGCTCTAACATTTGCTGGCTACCTTGACTAGGATCAAGATGTTCTACTATTTCAGTCCTTTATTTGGCTCCCCTTCCCACTACTAAGCTTCCTTGATAAACAAGTATAGAGTGTTTCCTAATGCTTGCTAGAAAACACAAAAAGCCCATTCTGGTCCCACACACCCAGGAGCCAAGTGTGCCAACATTGGCAGCCAAATGTCAGCTGATTCCTGGTGACAACATCTGCCTCTCAGCCACTCTCCCATAGGAAAAGTCATGACCTCAGACTACTTCTAGCAATACTAGCAGACTAGCCTAAGATCCCAGCGGCTTCGGAATCTGTAGTGATGTCCCCACATACTTTACTCTGCCTGTTTTATACTATGTCATTTCATAGGGTCACTCTAACTTAAATAAAGCAGCCATACATTCTTTTCTTATGGCTTCCTATCAGGAGAGTTGCCATCCTTTCTGATACCCAACTTTAGAAGGCATTGCTCCAGGCCACTGGACATAGCTACATGTGTCTGAATCTTGACTGTGCAAACATCATTATCATTCCCACAGGTTCCTAGGTCTCATGCAGACCAGGAAAGCAATTAATTAACACTTTGTCCTCAAGCATTTCAAATCCCTCACTATTGAATACCAACTATGTGTTAGACATGATTCTAGACATTAAAGACCCACCAGTGCTTGCAACAAGGTACTATCCTCACATAGAACACAATAAAACATTATACAGGCACAATCAGTTCTGAGGTGTCAACTTCTGCAAACAGGGTGATAGGACAGAAGTGGGGAGTTCTTTGGATTAGTGCACAGGAAAAGCCCCTTGACATTTGAGTTGAATTTAAAAGATGACACATGGTCATGAAGGTAGGTGAGGCAAAGCAGGAAGAGCAGGAACTCAAAACCAGCCTATGCTATATGCTGAGAGAAGGGAGGAAGGGAGAGAAGGAGACAGAAAGACAAGTTATGAGAAACAAGAGAAGACTATTCTGTGGCAGAGAGAACAGCCAGGAAAGGGGAATAGACTTCCACAAGACTGAACTTGATGTGTCAGAGAAGCCAAAGGCTGATGCAGGCTGCCTGTGCTGTCTCTGCTTTGGCCCTCTCCTGCTCTTGCTCAGCGCCTGCTACCTTTGTGCCTGCTGAACCTAACAATGCAGTGGAGAGTCTGGCCCAGATTCCTCTCTGTGCTTGGATGCCTCAATCTCCTGTTAGCAAAGCTCTCACTCTCTCTGCCAAGGCCAGGGCACTGATCAGCTGACAATACTCATTTGGGCCTCACAGAAGTGATCTGCTGGACACAGGGCAGCGTGTTCCCCAACCACACAACTGCCAGATGCCAGGACTTCCTGCAGATGCCCCACCCAGAATGACTACAGTGAGAGTTGTGATTCTCCGGCCTCACCTTCAGACTTATCCGCCCTTCCCCCCCCCCCCCGAGCCTGGAAACAGTAAGGAAAGCATAAGTCAGCTTCCATCCAACCCAGAGCCATTTGAGCCTTCTGGGGAGCTGCATCTAAAGATGGCAATTTCCCTTCTCTAGCACAGCTAGGCTTCCTTTCCTCATCTTGGGGTTTTTATATTGACTATCAATGTAATTTATATGTAAGAAGCTGCTGAGTAAAAGTAGGTGTTTAAATAAAGATTTAAAAAAACGCCAGAAGTTGTATGCTGATTCCAGGCAGTAGCCAAAACATTTCCTGGTCCAATCAATCACTTCTGGGCTTCAGCTCCTACACAGCCACGAACCTCTTGCCAACCCCAGAGCTTCCAGCATCACCACATTCCTGGATTCATGTTCCTCGGAGCCTGAACATGACCTTCCACTCTTGACCTCGCCCTCTGCTGGACCTTACAATGCTCAGAGCCTGTGAGCATGTCTCCAGCTGCCAGGGTCTCTCTGGCTCCTGCTGGGTTCTCATGGCTCTGGGTTTCAAACACTTGCAAGGGCATCGAGTCATCCAGTTTCCACTGCATGGGGTCTTCCCAGCTATTAGAATGTGCTATTAAACAAGCCACTAAACCCTCTGGTTTTCTTTTTTACCCAAATGTGGGATATGAAAAATGAATAATGATATGAATAATAACATTTTTATTGTGACTCAACTCAAGGTTTATTTTTTTAAAAAAGAAGGAGATTTGGAGTTTGGGGGTTTGTGTAACTGGAAAATATAGAGATAGAACGAGGCTCTAGAGCTCTAGGGAATCAAATAGTATGAGAACTCATTCACTCTGTTTCTTCCCCTTCCTGCTCTTTGCACCCATGCCTTTCTCTCTCCCCTTCTGATCCTTACATCTGTTTATCCCTCTAGCTCCCATTCGACTACTCAGCAATCCTTTGGGGAAAGAGGGCATCTCCACCAGACTCCATATTAAGCTTCCTGATTGATTTGACAGATAAAGTATACATCTCACATGGACAGGTAAAAAGGACCTAGGATCAGCAAGGCTGGCTCATGTGCCCATTCTTTTGCAGGTAAGAGTGGAGTTACAAAAGAACACTACTGAGAGGCTATCACAGAAGACAGCAATAGAAAATTGCAATCTCGAGGTTGTTTTCTGCCAAATGCCGGTGGCAGGATTTATTTCCCAAGGCTGAGCTCCCTCCTGTAAAGCCCGAGCGTTCTTGAGATTCATCTTCTCAAGCGAGCCATTTGTCTTTACTATATGACTCTTCTATGGACAACAGGATCTTGATGTTATTTGGATCTAGAATGTCCCCTGAAGGCCAATCAGTGGAAGATTTGGAATCCATCTTGCAGCGCAATCAGGAGAGAACAGAACCTAGAGAAAGGAAGTTAGATCCTTGGGGTATAGCCTCGGAGGAGATACTGGGACCTCTCCTTTCTCCTTCGCTTCCTGGATGCTGTGAGTTGGACAGCTTTGCTTCACTGCACACTGGGCCATGCTGTTCAGCCTTCCGACAGGCCCAAAACCATGGAGCCAAACGGCTATGAACTGAAACCAAGAGCCAAACCAAACCTTTCCTCCATATAAAACTGATGACCTCAGGAATTCTGTGACAGTGACAGAAAGCTAGCCCAGCTCTGTTGTCTCCAGCAGCCATGCTCCAGCTGTTTGCCACTGAAACTTTTGGGTTTGAACTATGAGAAAAGACTTAGTCAGAAAATTAAAAAGAAACTATCTCTTCCATAGTCTCACACAGTTACTATGATGACTTAATGAAATAACATGGTTTATGCTATAAACTAAAAAGCCCTGTGTGAAAGTGAGACTACTGTAGTTTTCTTGCTTGGTAGTTACCATTTGGGCAGATAAGTCAAAAGTGCCTAAACCAGTGGTTCTCAACCTTCCCAGTGCTGTGGCTCTTTAACACAATTCCTCATTTTGTGGTGACCCCCAACCCTAAAATTATTTTTGTTGCCACTTCATAACTGTAATTTTGCTACTGTTATGAATCATAATGTAAATATCTGAAATGCAGGATATCTGATATGTGACCCCTATAAAAGGGTCATTTGGCCCCCAAAGGGGTTGCAACCCCCAGGTTGAGAACTGCTGACCTAAACCATCAGAGAGAGAGAGAGAGAGAGAGAGAGAGAGAGAGAGAGAGAGAGAGAACAAATTTCCTGAGGGAAAAATCACTCTAATTTTCAGTGTAAGGTTATCGAGAAAAGTCTGTGTGTGCTGGAGGAGGGGTTACTGTTTTGCATTTTTAACTGACACAGTAATAAAGGGGAGGACTCCAGACTCCCTCTTGGCTTCCTGACTTGCCCACACCTTAGAGTACGTTGAGAAAGTTTTATACATAATTGTTCTCCTTTTACTCCTCAGTAATACTCTAGCCTTATAGTGGAATTTTAAGAGAACCAAACATACACAAATCCTGATTGTACAATTAAGTCCAACAACTACTGATGGATCAAACGGGAATGAGTCCTGGAAAGTCAGACATATAACTGTTACTAGTTCAAGTGCACAGGCTGAAACTGATCTCCCACCCCCACCTCAGGCTTGCTACATTCCTTCCTTAAGAAGTAAGATAGCCTCCTTCAAGGTGCGGGCTCTCTATCTAACCCAAGAGCTACAAGGAGCCAAAAGCATTACACTGTAACAACAAGAAAGATGTCTGTGGGCATTTCAGGAATGGGCCAGACCCCATCTGTCTGAAGTTCCAGGGTGTAAAACTGCACTCGTTTCAAAGAGTTTCTTTCTCAAAGAAAGTTCTGGGCCTGAACAGATGGCTCAGCAGTTAAAAGTACCTGCTGATCTTGTAAAGGACGTGGGTTTCAGTGCCAGATCCCAGGACCCGTTTGGGATGGCTCACAACAACCTGTTGGCTACGGTTCTCAGGGCTCCAATACCCTCATCTGGTCTTCATAGGCACCTGCACACATGTGGTGCACATACAGACAAGCAGGCACTCACATATACACATAAATAAAAAGAAATAATAGACTTAAAATAACCCAATAAAGCTGGGCATTGGTGGCGCACGTCTTTAATCCCAGCACTAGGGAGGCAGAGGCAGGCGGATCTCTGTGAGTTCGAGACCAGCCTGGTCTACAAGAGCTAGTTCCAGGACAGCCTCCAAAGCCACAGAGAAACCTTGTCTCAAAAAACCAAAAAAAAAAAAAAAAAAAAAAAACCCAATAAAAAGACAGTGCTTTCAAGAGGGCTGTATCGTTATAACAAGATCACTAGATGTCCTAATTAGGGTTACTATTGGCTGTGATGAAACACCATGACTAAAACCAAATTGGAGCAAAAAGGGTTTATGCAGCTTACACTTCCACATCATTGTTAATCACTAAAGGAAGTCAGGCAGGAACTCAAACAGGAAGGGAGGCAGGAGCTAATGCAGAGGCCACGGAGGAATGCTGCTTAGTGGCTTGCTTCCTATGTCTTGCTCAGCCTGCTTTCTTATAGAACCCAGGATCATCAACCCAGGTATGGCATCACCCACAATGAGCTGGGTCCTTCCCCCATAAATCACTAATTAAGAAAGTGTTCTACAAGCTTGTCTACAGCAAGATCTCATGGAAACATTTTTCACAATTGAGATTCCTTCCTCTCAGATCACTATAGCCTTTGTGTCAGGTTGACACAAAATTAGCTAGCACACTAGGGAAATGTTTTCCATGGTTCAGCCACTCAGGCACTCAAAGGGTTCTGCAGCCATGGTCCAAGAGTGATGGGGGAAGTCCTTCTGTGTATATTTTTCTTTTATTGATTAATGAGTAAAACACTGATTGGCTGATTGGCTAGGCAGCAAGTGACGTAGTTGGATAGAATCAGAATATAAGCAGGGACAAACAGGAAATCACTCTCTTCTCTTCTCTTCTCTTCTCTTCTCTTCTCTTCTCTTCTCTTCTCTTCTCTTCTCTTCTCTTCTCTTCGGCCCAGACCTTTTCTCCAGTAAGATAAGACCACGTGGAAATACTTAGATTTATAGAAATGGTAGACAGAGCTAGCCAATAAGAAGCCATACCCAGCAGCCCTCAGCTTTATAACTAATGTAGTGTAAGTGTGTTTATTTGGAGGACCTGCAGGGCCAGAAAACTCACATTATACAAGAGGACCAGGCTACAGCTAAAACTGACAACAGAAGTTGACATTTCATGTGTGTACCATGCATGCATAATACATGAGTTACAGAATCATGCAGGATCCCACCAACATTCCAGAGAAAAGTCAGTGAGGTCAGTCAGTAAGTAGCAAGATCAGATTCTCTGAGGAAACCCTAAGAGGATGATGCATGAGGCTGTGAAGGTAAAACTGAAGTTGGAATGGAGACTTCGGGATATTGGAGATGCCAAGAACATAGGGCATCTGCCATGGCAAGTTGCATACACCGAGTGGAGGCAACTCAAGAACCCAGGTGGGCTGCAAGTGACATGACTATAGAGGAGATGCTACCCAAGCCTGACACCACATGCTCTCAGTGTTAGACATGGAGCTAGAAGGATTAACTTCCTGATGGCTTTGTTTTTCTTTGGTCTCATCTAAGTCCTCATTCCTCCCTTTTGGGATAGTAATGCCTATTCTGTGTCACTGTATGTGAAATATGTGAATCTCTTTTTAATGTTATAGGAGCTCACAGCTAAGGGACTGTCTTGAATTTCAGTAGAAACTGTGGACTTGTATGTCTTAGCAATATTGGAACTATTAAGACCTTAGGGACTCTGGAAGTTAGACTAGATACATTTCTCATTGTGAAATGACCATGAGCCTTTGGAGAGGAGGCATGGAATGTCCCCATTTAAATCTGAAATGTCATACATAGACTTGTATTTGCAACAATTGGTTCCCCGCTGCTAGAGCTCTTGTAGGAAGTTCTTAAAATTTTGGGAGGCAGAGTCTAGCTGATAGAAAGGGACAGACTTTTGAGATCATACCCAATCTCTGGCTACTGTCATGCTCTTTCCAAGTCTGCACTGCATACTCCTGCACTGTGCTTTCCCTGATGTGATGGCCTGGAGCCCTCTAAACCCATGAGCCAAATTCAATCTTCTTCTCCCACACTCACCTTGACTTGTTTGTGTCATAGATTATGTTCACAGAGACACAAAAGTAATGAGTACACATGTAAAATTGCAGTGTTTAAATGTCAAACATGATCAAATATTGGAAATATAAAGGGATACAGAGGTGGCTCAGCGGTTAAGAGTACTTGTTGCTCTTGCAGGACCAAGGTTCAGTTCCCACATATAACTCCTGCTCTGGGGATTCTTATACCCTCTTCTGGCTTCCACAGGCACAGGCACACACATATTGCACAGACATACGTGCAAGAAAATGCATATACACACAAAATAAAACAAATAAATCATCTATACATATCATTAAAATTTAATTTAATTTTTTTCAGGCTAGACCTCCCACTATTGTGCTTTTTTGGCCCCATTCCACTGCCAATTTTCCATAATTTCACAAAGCATTTTTATTCTAATCAAATCTCACCATGCCACTTTACAGCAATTTAAATTTGGTTAAAGACATTAGGCATCAAGTACAACAATCATTCCACTTTTTGCTTTTAATGTGCTTTACTTATTCTCCAACTTATGACTCTGGCAACAAGAAGGTGAAGCACAGATAACATACAAAGTGGGAGAGACATCCGAAAAATTTTTAAGAGTTTGGTGTCTTGAGAATTTAACAAAAAAAAACAAAGGATCTGGATAGATGCTATTAAAAAGAAGATACTTAAGTGGATAATAAGTACATGAAAAAACACATGCTTAATACCATTAGCCATTAGAGAAATGTACACTGGAGTCACAATGATATACCACTTCCTGCTTAGTAAAATGCCAAAAATGACAAATAATAACACATATTGTCAAGAATGTAAAGCAAATAGAACCCTCAAATACAACTCCAGTGAGAATGAAAAATTATGCACTTAGGAAAACAATTTGAGAGTTCCTAAAAGGATAACCACGGAGTTCTCCTATGAACCATTTATTCAATTTGTAAGGTATGTGTCCAAAGAACTGAGAACATGCCCACACAAAAACTTACACATGAATATCTATAGCAAGCAGCATTATTCATAGTAGTCAAAAGGTGGCTAACTCAAATGTCTACCAAATGATGAATGAATACACAAAATGTACTAAGTCCATATTTTGAGGTATTATTTAGTAATTTTTACACTTACTTATTTTTTTATTACATGAGTATGTATCTGTGCATTCAGGCATGCACATGCCACAGCACATGTGTAGAAGTTAAAAGACAACTTGCAAGAGTAAGTTCTCTCCTTCTGCCACTCAGGTCATCGGGCTTGGTGGCAAGCGTCCTACTGAGCTATCTAGGTGGCCCCAATTCAACAACATTTTATACAGAGTGAGAGCTGAGGAGGAATTCAGCTCAGTGGTAGAGTGCTTGCCTACCATTCAGGAGGCCCTAGGTTCAATTCCCAGCACCATAAGGGTTGAATAAATAATAGTAATGAATTTCTGATACTACAATGTGAATGAAACCTAACTATACATAAAATATTATAAATAAAAGAAGCCAGTTAACCTAAAAGGTAACACTTTTGACTTCAAATACATGAAATGTCTACAGCATATAATCCACAGAGACATAAATAAATTGGTGGCTACTTAGAACTCAGGGGATTGAAGCAAACTGGATTAATTGTTAATGGGCACATGTTTTCTTTGTGGAATGTTAAAAATGTTCCCAAATTAAATAATGATGATGACTCTCCAACTCTGTGAATATACTAAAAACCACCTAGTTGTGTTCTGTAGCATACAAATTTTATCTTAAATACTGGGTTTTTTATTGTTTTCAATGGAAAGTTGAGTTCCCAAGAAAAACTGGAAAATGGAAAAATGTATTGTACATAAGTAAGCCAAGAACAGAGCAGTGAGGGGTTACAGCATTTCATTAGGCTGGAGTTCAGGTCAATATCCTGTGTCTGACTCGCCATAAAAGAACAAACTGATCACTGTTTTGTATTCTAACTCTACAAAGTAAAGAAAGAAAATATGAGGGCTGGGGAGGGGGGCAGATATCTCTGTCTGCAAAATGCTTTCAAACACAAGGACCAGAGTTCAATTCTCAGAATCCACACTGAAAAAACTGTCAGGCATGGTGGTGGATACCTGTAACCCCAGAGCTCATGATGCAGAGAAAAGGAGATCCCTGGGGCCAGTCAATTAGTGAGCTAGAGGCCAGTGAGAGATCCTGTCTCAAAAGGAGGTGGTAGAAACACCTGAAGGTAACCCCCAAGGTTGTCCTCTGGCCTTCACAGACTCACACACTTGTACATAGGCATGCACTACACAAACATAAGAATGGAGGGAGAACGGGTGGGGTACACTTCTAGCCTATGAAAATCAAAGATGAGGCTATGGGAGTCGGGATATTATCTACACAGGCTAATTATTGACCCTGACATATCCTGACTCTATAGGGCAGCTTAGGATATACCTTATTCTCTCTCTCTCTCTCTCTCTCTCTCTCTCTCTCTCTCTCTCTCGCTCTCGCTCGCTCGCTCGTGTGTGTGTGTGTGTGTGTGTGTGTGTGTTGTGTGTGTGTGTGTGTGTGTTGAGACAGGATCTTGTAGCTCAGTCGGGCCCTGAATTCACTATGTAGCTAAGGCTGGCCTTGAACTCCTGGCCTTCCTGCCTCCACCTCCCAAATGCTTGGATTACGGGTGTGCAACACCACACCTGACTATGATACCTTATTTTTTTAATGTCATCTGTCCGGGTTTCTAGACATGCCAAAACAGAAACAGCATATAGATGCAAGGTAGCTGGTGTTATATTACTAATGTCTATAATTATGGTTAACTAAAAATTATTCTGTATAATTATGAATTATGAGCACAAGCTAGCGTAATATACCACCTGTCAACAGTTAGCTAGGAAACTGTAAGAATTACATGACTACTATCAAAGGCACAAATGTATGTCTCTTTTAATTGTTGTGCCATGTAATTTTGCTGGAAGACTATGAAAAATAAGCGTGAGGCAAAATGGTGTTTATATATTTCATCTATCTGATAAACAGATTCTTCAATAAGCCCGTTCCCTTCCTCACTTCCTCCCCTTACCCTATCTCCATTGCTTCAAATGAAACCAGTGGTCTCTTACATGCTAGGTAAGCACTCTACCTAACTGAGCAGCATCTGCCTTCTCTCTGTCTTTCCTTTAAAGTGCTCTAGGATATAGAGATGGCTCAGTGGGTACAAGCATTTTCTCTGTAAGCATGAGGACCTGAGTTCAGATCCCAGCACACATGTAAGGGGCCAAGGTGTAATCCTAGTGATGTGGAGGGCAGTGACAGGAAGATAGCTGGGGCTTCCTGGCCAACAGCCTAGCTGCAGGTTCAGTGAGAAACCCTGTTTTGAAGGAATAAAACAAAAGGTGATAGAGAACGTTTACTTGGTGGTCATCAATTTCACAGTGATTCATGATCCACCACTGTAAGTACAGCAGCCTACACAGGCTGCTATCAAACAAACACCCAGGCGTAGTAGAGCACATATTTAATCCCAGCACTTGGGAGGCAAAGGCAAAAGGAGAATCTCCAGGTTCCAGGCAGGCTGGTCTCCATAGTGAGTTCCAGGACAACCGGGGCTACATAGAGAAACCCTGGCTCGAAACAAAGAAACAAAAAAACACTCATATATTGGGTGGCTTGAACAACATTTATTTCTACAGTTCTGGAAGCTAGGAAGTCCCAGATCAAATGCCAGTGTGCACAGGTTCTGGGGAAGGGCCTCTTTCTGACAACTGCCTTCCTGCTGCATCTTCACAGGATGGACAGATAGAGTCTGTAAGCTCTTTGGCATTAAGCCTGGCCTCATCTAAACTTCTCCAGAAAGGTCCATCACGCAGGGGTTAGATCTGCAACAAATGAATGCAGGCAGCTGTGGGTTTCCAGCAACATTCAGTCCATAACAGTTGGAAAAGAAGGTCAACTTAAAAAAAAATGAGAACTGTATATATGTATTGGCTTGGCAAGAGGAAGAAAGACTGGGTTTCTATATTTGAAAACACTTTAAGATAAATTTCAATGTAGAATACTTACATGCTGGCTATTGCTCACATTGGTGACTTTCTTTTTCTTTTTTCTTTCTTTTTTTTTTGGCTAGGTTTAATTCCATTAATGAAGAAAAAGATATTCAAGAAGTTACACAATATACATAGAGTCACACAGCAGGAAATGGGAAATCTGAACACACTTAGATGTGCTTCCAAAGCCATGCTTCTAACCTCCGCACTTGGGCATTCCAAGTTTTTCTTGTCTAGTTTTTCTTTCTTTTGTTCTTTTTAAAAATAGATTTTTCACACAATTATATTCTTATGATAGTTCCTTTCCTCCAAATCTTCCCAAACCCTCCCTACTTCTCCATCTATCCAAGTCCACACCCTTTCTTTCTCTCTCTCTCTTTAGAATACAAACAGGCATCTAAAAACAATAAAAGAAAACAAACAAACCGTAAGAGGACAAAAAAACAAACAGAAGAGGAAATAGCCAAAGAAAAAGCACAAGAAACACATCTAGACACTGAAACACACTTATTTGCACACATGGAAAACCTATAAAAATAAAATTAGAAATCATAATATATAAGCAAAAGATCAGTAAGGGGACAAAACAGCTAAACAAAGCATTGAGAAACAAAAAAAAATACCTCTGAAAATACTGCTGGGTTAGCTTTGTGTTGGCCATCTATTGCTGGACATGGGGCCTGCCCTTAAGTGTGGTTTGTATACCCAGTGACACTCTGTTGGAGAAATGGCTTCTAGGTTAGGAATGGGGTGTGTGCCTACTTCCCTTGTCGGCACTGGGATCTCATCTGGCTTAGACCTGTGCGAGCCCTGTACATACTGCCACAGTCTCTGTGAGTTCGTATGTGCATCAGACCTGTTAGGTCTAGAAGGACTTGTTTCCTTGCTGTCTTCCGTGCCTATGGCTGTTCATTGGTGACTTTCTTTAATGGGCAGTTCATTTATAAAAATGTCTTCCATGCCTCCAAGGATGACAGGCACAGGTGACAAGTGATCTGTGTAGGAGTAGCTTAGCGGTAATAGTTGGTCATAGCTACTGACCTTTCTAAGCCAAAGCAACAAAGAGAAATGTAGCTCTGCAGGTATTTTCATTGTGAATCCAAAGAGATTGGGAAAAAGAAAGATCAGTCCTGTGGAATTTCATTTTTTGTTTTTTGTTTGTTTTCAAGACAGGATTTCTCTGAGTAGTCCTGGCTGCCCTGGAACTCCCCCTGTAGACCAGGCTGGTTTCAAACTTAGAGATCTGCCTGCCTCTGTCTTCTGAGTGCTGGGATTAAAGGCATGTGCCACCATGCCCAGCAGAGTCTTATTGGAAAAGGTGGATTCCAAATCTGAGTCTTTGATTTCCCATTTTTGACTTCTAGAAGTGGTGTGAACCACCTATTAAAGGACATAATATTGTATCATGAAGGCTGAGAAAGATTCATTTACTCAGATGCCCAAAAGTCATATTATTTGAGCAATATATATAATTCTTGAGTCATTTTCAGCATAGTAAATGATGTTCCCTGTTACTGAAATATTACAGTTATTCCAAGTTGCTGGGACATTTTTCTGGTTACAGAGCACTGAAAAAGTGTTTAAAGTTCTGCAAGATAGCAAGGCAAGGAAAGTATTCCCACATACTAATGGGTCTCTGGAAGCCTAGGAAAGAGAAATATATTTGGAGGATATATAGAGTGCTTGTGTTTGTTTAAAGAGAAAGATTAAAGGACAACTCATTTGCCTATGTTTGGGGATGGGAAGTAAGTAAGTCATGTTTAGTCTTTCACTAGATACACTCCATCCTCCCAGACTTGCCTTCCTCCTACTTCTAACCTATGACTTCCCTCTATTTGTGGACTTCGGAACTATATTCCCAACTTTACATGCCTTGCATATAACTGGACATAGCTTTGGACCTTAAGTGTTAAGCCTCAACTGTCATTTCCAGTAAAAATCTGAATCCAGGAAAATCTGTATGTAAGGAGATATATTTGAATGGATCAGAACCTTCTAGAACAACGAATTGAGAACATTCACAAGGAATAAGCTCACAGGACTATATAACAATTCAGCTATGTTTTCAAGGAAACATGAAATGCTATCTATATTTGCATTTTCTGAAAATAGAATAGAGAAAATGGAATTCTCAGTAGGTCCAGTCAAGCATAACCAAAGATCCTGGGGAAATGTGTCTCTTTTATAGAGCTATCCATGAAGGCAGTCTTGCATGTCACTCACAAGTACTTTGTGGGAAAGAACTGAAATAAGAGCAGATTACCTAGGAATTCCTGAATCCAAAGCACAGACAGAAATAAGAAACCACAGAAAGATAGCAGAAATAACATCTAACTGTCCACTATTTGATATGTCTTTTAGAGAATATCTTCTACTCCATTAATACTTAACTTTTTAGATTCAATCCATGAAAAGCATTTCTCTCAACACCAAAGTTGCCATGGGGGAAAGTTATTCATATATACCTGTACATAATAGGGGGGAATATATTTTTAAAAACCCAGAGTCATTTTTTCTGCCTTTCTTTTAACAAACATTTTAAGTGAAGCAATATTGGAATTCAACTCTTTACACAGTACCTTACATAGTAAATGTTTAGATAGTGATTGTTAAATGAATCTTGGAAATATTTGAAACATAGGGTTTTGTTTTCTAAATGTGTATTTAACAGTCCACTTGAAAACACACATCTAGACGTCACACAGATGTCCACACCTGAAAATGCCCTCATGACATAGAGTGTACAGTAACTATTACAACAGAATAGACTAGAATGATGACAGTTTGAGAAAGTATGAAGGGAAATTCCAAACATTAATTTTTTTCCAAATATGGTCTTTTAATAGCTCAGATATCTTGGTTTCCATGGAAATTCCCAGTGTCTAGGAAATGAAATCTGTTATGACTTTGAAACTTTGACTTTTCTTCTCCACAACATCCACACGTAAATCGTAATCTTTTCACGTTCCTATAAATGCCACAGCAGCTGATTTAGACATGTTTGCCAAACCTCAGTGGAAAGCAGTATTGACTGTACTGTTCATCGTTTAGAGGGCAGCCCTAAAGCACAAGAACCAAAAGTGGGTCAAAGTACAGGTGATTCTCGCGCTAGCCCACACACATTTTACTAGCCACTGCACAAAGAAATCACACTGACAGCAATTCCTTCATCCTTCTTAGGGTCCTCCAGCTCTTTTTGAAAACCGATTCGATGTAATTGGGGAGGGGGCACCCCATTTTGGTCTATTTTTTTAATCCCTCTGAACTCAACAAGGGGGAAAATCTATTGTGTGTGGTTTGAGATTTACTTCCTTTCTTTCCTTCTTCCTTTCTGTCTGTCTGTCTGTCTGTGGTATGCACTTAAAACACAGGTAGAGAAGTAGAATGGATATCGTCTTACTCGGAGATTGTAAAATCATGTGAAGGCAATATAAAGTTTAACTTCACGCGCTCTTTTACCCGGTCGGTGCTTCTAAGAATCAAGCCAAAACTGACACGCAAAATAGAGCTCTTTCAAAAATAATTATCATATATAGGTAACAGATGGCAAAAAACACATTTTTCATTGAGAGCGTAACATTCCTTCATCAGCAACAAATTCCCACGGAATCTTTGCTCCTGTTTGTAAACAAGAGCTAGAGGCTGCGATGCTCAGGGCACCAGAAGGTACAAGGTGATGCGCGGAGCCCGAAGCGTTGGACAAGGGTTGTGTGGACAGGTCTTCCGCCAGAATCCCGTACCATCCTCCAGCCAAGAGAATCCCTGTCCGAACTCTTCTGCTTCCAGCCTTGGAGCCGGAGACAACCGCCCTCTCTTAACTTCAGGGCAGTTACCAAGGCATTCTTAAACCTCCTTCAACTCCCTACCCATGGCCAAGCACCCAGTACCCCAAGGCAGCTCTTGTGTCCTCGGGGGAGACCGGCCTGGCTGATGGCCCCCCGGGTGGCTTACCGAGCAGCGAGCCGATGAAGATGACGACCTGCACAGTGGTTGTGAACTGGCGGTACAGCTGCGCCTCGCTCAGCTCCCCGAGCGCGCTGCGGTTGGCGCCAGCCTCGGCGCCCGACGTGTTGCGCGGGTGGCTGGTGTTGGGAGACACCCAGCTGTTGTTGTGCCCCATAGCGAAGCCGGGGGCTTGAGCTCGCCCGCCCGGCCTCGGAACCGCGCGTACAGCCTCTGCTGCCCCGGCGCGGAGGGACCGACGCGCGGGAGCCAAGCAGCGTCCTGCAGAGCCGGACGGGCGGCGGGCCCCTCACGTCTGCTCATAGCCTAGCCAGCAGTCCGCGAGGAGGGGTGGGAGGGAGGCGCGGCCGCGCCCCATGCCTGCTCCCCCCCTGGGCCCGTCAGCAGCCACACGGAGGCGGCACGGTCACAGCGCATCGCTGGGCCCTCCTCCTGAGGGTGGGGGGGCACCGCGGCCAAACCCACCCTGCAGACACATGGGTGGCTGCGGAGGACCCACGCACGCTCTGGTCCCCGCTCCTCCCTTCAGGGAAGGCAGCACTTGGCTGAAGCTCTAGATTTCAATGCTACTGGCATCGAGGCTAGGGCGGTGCGAACCCCAACAAATTACCCCAGCCAAGGGATCAGAGCTGGGAGGGTGATCGCTAGACCCCATGGACAGTCAAGGCTTGGGCAGGAGGCCCTGGGGGTCCGTAGCCTGTCCCCGCACACTCGGCTGCGCGCCAGGACTCCGGGACGGTCAGCCCGGGTCGGGGGCTGCGATCTCCTGCCTCCCCAACGCTGCCTGGATCCCCGGAGCCAGCTCTGCAGCCCCTTTGCCTCCCGACGCCGCCGCCCCCGCCCTTGGCCTCACAACCCCAGGTCGGTTCGTGGCTGGGGCAGATTGTCGTGACCTCGTCAGGACCAGCGAGGACGCGCCCTAGCCGGGCAGTGGCGCCGCTCGCTCGCTCGCTCGCTCGCTCGCTGGGCTGCGGGACTCCCAGCGCGTGCCTGGGGCAGTCGGGGACGCGCGGCAGGCAGGCGAGGTCACGTGACTCACGACCCGCACCCCCCAGCGCCCCCCCCAGCCCCCTCTCCCCCTCTGCTGCCAAAGGGACGGCGCCATTTTGCCCCGGTGGAGCGTGACTTTGTCGCGGGGAGCGTGGGAGGAGCGCAGTTCCAGTGTCTGGCTTCTGTAGAACGCGTTCCCAGCTGCACTGCGTTTATACTGCCCTGGTGACTGCCCCAGCGTCATCAGAGGAGCTGCCTGCAGGCTCTGAATCATTCTCCACCGCCACCTGGGCACCGAGCCCAGTCTGGGCCCTCGTCAAGCCAAAGCAAGGTGGAATAGAGGAACCCACTGATGGTTTCCTAGGCACTTGGGCTGCGCTTCTCCTCTACAGCGGGCACTGCTAATGAATCCAGCAATGAAGATTTGAAGGCAGCTTCCCGCAGGCTGATAACAAAGCATTGGGAAGTTGGGATACGGAGGCAAGCAAGAAGAAAGAGTAAAGGAGGAGTAATGAAAAGTGGGGGAAAAGGAAAGATATCCAGAGAGGGATCGAGGGAAGAAAAATGGAGAGATGAGTTGGGCATGGTAGTGCATTCCTGTCTTCCCAGAGCTTTGGAGGTGAGGGCAGGAGCATAGGGAATTTGCTACATAGTAAATACGTGAGACCTTTTGTCAGAAGCCAGCCTTGGCGACACCCATGCCTAGCTAGCCGCCAGATAGTCTAGCATCCCATCCCTCAGGTTCGGGACCTGGCCTGAGAAGCAACTAACACCTATTCCTTCCCCACTTCCTTAACACAGGAGATTCCGGATACCTGCCTGAGAGCAATTAACATTCATTCCTCCCCCACCTCCTTTTTCTCTGCTTCCCCCTTTCTCTATAAAACCCCTTGTAATAATCAATAAATGGGCCTTGACAAGAAATCTGCTTGGTCCCGCTCTTTCTTTCCCGCCCATTATTTGCAGGTGTGATCCACCTCGGACTCACGAATTACCGGAGCCCCTCGGGATGGGGCAACCTTTTACAATTTAAAAAGAAAAGAAAAAACAAAAACAGCTGAGGTCACCTTGATTTCTCAGTTTGAGGCCTTATGAAAATATTGAACCAAGGACATGGTGGCATCGGCCTTACAGTTACATTTTAGGTGAATTTGCCACTGACTACAATGAGTCAAAGGTGGGATTCGTATGTGATATAGGAGCTTGGATGTTATTTAAAGATGTCATTTATACTCTGGTTACTGCACAATAAATTCACAAATTCAGTGGCTTATACAATGTATCTTTCCAGTAGTTCAGTCTGAGTCTGAGTCTGGAAGTGTAAGACACCCCCCACCCCAAAGCTCAGGCCTCCGGATTCTCAGCCCAGTACCTCAGTCACCCCAATCACCAGGCAGATTCGAAAGCTTGATGCAAACTGCATGAGGCTTTATTGTTGTTTAAGAGCTAACCTCATGTTAGCTCGGGTCTTTGGCCGTGGTGGATGGCTAGGAAAGACAGCTCGAAGGGTCTGCATAGAGATCTTATAGGGCAGTGTAAGGGGAGTGTCTAGGGGTATGCACAGGCTCAGGATTGGTGTGACTCCAGGCTTGGAGGGCTTGCCCTGTGTTGATTGGTCAACTGGTTGTTATGGCCCATAGGCCCTCTCAGGGTGGTTGCTATGCTCTGCGCGTCATTGCTGTGCCTTGTCCGTAAAGCACACCCAGAGCCGTAAAGCATAGCACCACCAGCTAACTTCTGATTGGTTCCTTGCCACGAGGCAGGCATTTAACCTCTTAGTGACTAAGGCAAAGTCAGACAAGCACGTGTTCAGCTGTTATGGCTGCCGAAATGGGGAGCTGGTCCCTTCAGAATAGAATATGGAGGCCCTCCGTGGCAGGCAGGAGATAATGGGCGGGCTTAAACTTAGAACTCAGCTGCAACAGTCCCCTGAATTATCCACATGTGGCCTTTCTACATGACTGTTCACCTTTCTCATAGGCTACTCTGTTCTTCAAGGGAGCCTCCCAGAGAAGTAATAGCAAGAGGACAAAGCAAAAGCTACATTCACTTTTATGACCCATTTCAGAATCTACATGGTATCATGTCCATTGTACTAGATTTGTGGAAAGTCACAAAACCATACTACATTTAGGCAGGCAGCCCTCAGGAGTGTCAGTCACTAGTAAGAAGAAACATGTAGAATGAGCAGCATATTACAGTCATTAAATCAAAATGTTACACCATAGTAGTTTACTGTTCAAAGTTTTTATTTTCAAAAATTTGAATGTTTACCTGGAATTGGGCCTGAACAGGTCAAAACCCACATGAATTACTTAGAGAAGTTGTCCTGATTTGCCTAGGCTACTGTAACAAAATGTCCTATACTGAGCATCTTATAAACAACAAAATTTTGTTTCTAGTTCTGGGAGGTCCGAAATAGCACTAAGCTTGTTTCCTTTTAGTTCTTCATTTGTGTTCAGAAGAATTCTCAAGACATTTATGAAGAAGCAGGATGGGGAGCCGGGCAGTGGTGGCGCACGCCTTTGATGCCAGCACTTGAGAGGCAAAGGCAGACGGATCTCTGTGAGTTAGAGGCCAGCCTGGTCTATAGAGCTCGTCTATAGACAGCCAGAGAAACCCTGTCTCGAAGAAACAAAAACAAAAAAGCAAGAAGGGCCCTCTGGAGGAAGCAAAAAGATGGAATAGGATTTTCAGATACTTGCAAAGACCAAAGTGGTAGATAAATAAGATGGATCCTATGGGTTGTGTTCTCCTTTCCTGCCTCCTGCTCCTCACATCACATTGTCGTGCTCTTATGTGGCTTTTACTAAAGGGAGAGAGAAGAGGAAGCCTCCCGTGAAGAGGATCCCAATGGCACCAGACTCCCCATCTCGAGAAAGCTGTTCTGTATTTCTGTGGCTAGGCCTAGGCCTATGTGAACTACGTAGTCAGTGCTTTGTTTGGCAGACATTACTAATGTTGTCAGTGTCTCAATCTCCTCTTCTAGACACACAGAAAACAGTATTTCTCAACTGCCCTTTCAAGTGAGCAGGGCCATGTGACTGTTAGGACTACTGAAATGTGAACAGAAATGAGGCACCTAGAGACTGAGACAGTCGATTGCTGTTTGTGATTATCAAGTCTCTCTTCTGCCCTGCCACAGTGATTGTGTTGAAGGGAACTGCCTAAACACAGGAGCAATCTATCTATGTCTCTGAGTCACCGTATGGGAAGACTCATGCCTTGGAATCATAGCCACCCACAATACATTTTGTGTGAGCAGGAAATAAACATTTTTGTGCTAAGCTACAATTTACAGTTACTACCGTTCACAGCACAGCCTTCCTATGCTGGCAGATAGTCATGGAAACAGGCCTGCATAGTTAAGAGAACATAGTTTATGTGAATGGAAGGTAGTAAGTTGGGTTTTTTGAATCTACTGATAAGGGCAATAGAACATTCTTGGTCTTTAGGAAATGAACGTGGTAAGATTACAGAGCCTCTGGGAACCTTTAGATTGAACTATTAGGCTTTTTATGCCAAAACTGTGTCCGTCTCTGGTAAACTTACCTTGTTTAAATGGCTTTCTAGAGAGTATTTAACCTTAATATAGGTGACAAGCCATTTCTCTCTGGAAACCTAGACTGGATTTTTACACAGGCAAACCTATCAATACTCTCAAGAGTATTACAGAGTCCACTATAACCTGCATGGTAGTGGGGCCAAAGCAGGTAGAGCATGAATAGTGTTCTCTCAAAGTGTGAATGTCTGTGCCACTTCCAGCCATCTTCACCTCTGTAAACTGTTGTAGGAATCTAACAGAGTCACTGTTTATCAAGGGTAAACATAACAGAATAGTTGTTGTCTAGAAGTACTTTAACTTCGAAGAAATCTTGGCAGCAGTCAGGAATTGTTATCCTGGGAGAGCTTTACAGCCTTTGCATGACTTTGGTCACGAGCTGCTTCTACCACACCTGAAGCACTGGAATTGTTGAGTATTGCAGATGGTACACAATAAAGATGAAGTTAGCAGGGATGAGATGCTTTCCTTCAGAAAAACATATAGATTAGATCGGGGCTCTGGTCTGAGGAACTTGTTTGCCCCCCAAACAACTTTGTGTAACAATTAATAAATATGCCTTTGTATGGCTGTTCAAGGTTCAGTGTACCAGAGGCTGTACCTCCCTGCTGCCACACAACACAGAACACCTGACAGTAAACTCAGTGTGCTTCTCCATCAAATAGACATAAGGGGGGAAAGTCATTTGGATAGGCTATTTGGGGTGATTACAATACTGAATTAACGAAAACCTTAGTGTCAGGCATACTGTATAACAAGTCTTCCTCTGTCCCACCAGCCAGCTCCAAATAATGACAGGGAGACTTATTATTAACTATAAAAGCTTGGCCTTTAGCTTAGGCTTGTCTCAACTAGCTCTTATAACTTAAATTAACACATATTTTAAAATTTATGTTCTGCCATGCGATGTTACCTCTCCTCCATCTCACACCTCCCATTTCCTCTCTGCCTTCCTTCTTCCCAGAGTCCTCTCTGTTTTCCGAGTCCCACCTAACTTCTTCCTGCCTAGCTCTTAACCCTTCAGCTCTTTATTAAACTAATCAAAAGGGGCTTTGGTAAAGTCTCATCTTCACATTGTAAACAAATATTATGCAACAATGTTGAACTTTACTATTAGATCAAGGCCTCTTTGTTGATGTTTGAAGAAAACAAATACCAAAGAGGGGCACATATCCCCTTCCAGCATTTTAAGGCATTTTCTTGTAGGCTCCAGTGAAATGTAACCAACAGACCCTGAATTTAAAAAAAAAAAAAAAGAAATCACTTATTTTTCTTGATTTTTTTTTTTTGAGGAGAGGTGTTGAACTGACTTGTAGCCAAGGATAAACTTGAACTTCTGATTATCCTACCTCTACCTCTTGAGTGCTAGAAATGACAGACATAAATCATTATGCCAGGCAAGTTCTTGTTAAATTAGCAAAAAAAAAAAGTAGCTTTTTGTAAAAATTTTCTTTAGAAGTCCATGATCATAAATAACCCAGAGTTCTATAACTGTCTAATGGACAGGTGTGCTGGTACACATCAGTAGGCAGAAGCAGGTGGAACTCTTAAGTTCAAGGCCAGCCTTGTCTATATTGCTAGTCCCAAGCCAGAAAGGGCTACATAGTGAAACCCTATCTCATAAAAGGTAGTAATATTAATATATTCCTTCATGTATTTCAAATTATCCCTGTATGTCGATTGGAGAATGGTCCCCCACAGATATGAATCTACAAATATATTTTAGTAGCCTTTGCACCTAAAGACTTGCTATTAAAATTCTCAAGGATATTACAGACATAGAAGGTAGAAGGTTGAATACCCTTTCTTCCCTCCCAAGGAAGCCTCAATAGTCACATACACACAATGTCAAACACACACACACACACACACACACACACACACACATACACACACACACTAATATGCAGATATGTACTTATCATAAAGACACACACACACACACAGCACCATACTAGGGATTAAAACAAATGCCTTGAACATCTTAGGCAAGCACTCTACCTCTAGCCAAATCTCCAGCCAGGACCAATATTTCTAATAGCAAATGTGCCAAATGAGACTATCCATGGATACTGTCATCCTTGGGTCATCTTGGGAAGCCACATAGTTGTTATATATATTTTGAGACTTCTCAACCCCTTTTTGGAGCACCCTCTGTTACAGTAAATTTCTGGATCTAGCACACTCTTTCCTGTGTTTCTGTTCATAATAAATATGAATTTATTCAGAATAAATTTTATTTCTTTGTCAGAGTCAAAAGTTATCTAGAACCACTTCTTGTGAATTGAGTGATCAAGACAGTAATTTCTTCAGTAAAAGATGGGCCATGACTATGACTCACAACCTAACCTGGAAGTGATGGCATAGCTTTGAAGTAAAAACTCTGGAATCCAGTTGCAGAAAGGGAGGAATGATGAGCAAAGGGGTCAAGACCAGGCTGGAGATACCCACACAAACAGCTGACCTGAACAAGGGGGAGCTCATGGAACCCAGACTGATAGCTGGGAAACCAGCATAGGACTGATTCAGACCTCCTGAACGTAGAAGTCAGTTTGGAGGTCTGGGCAATCTATGGGGCCTCTGGTAGTGGATCAGTATTTATCCCTAGTACACGAATGAACTATGGGAGCCCACTCCACATAGAGGGATACTCTCTCAGCCTAGACACACAGGGGAGGGCCTAGGTCCTGCTCCAAATGTTATGACAGGCTTTGAAGATCCCCCATGGAAGGCCTCACCCTCCCTGGGGATCAAGAAGGGTATGGGATAGGGGGTCGGTCGGTGGGGGGCAGGGGAGGAGGGGAGGGAGAGGAACTAGGACTGACATGTAAAAGAAGCTTGTTTCTAATTTAAAATTGGTGTAATTACAATTATAAAAATAATAAAGCATATTCTTACTTTATCCCAAAAGTTAAAAGGCAAGATGCATAAATTAAGGTACATAAAGTGGCAGTAGGATATCAGGAGAATCTCATTCTAAGAGACTGGTACTTTTACAGGCCTTCGCAACCAGAGTAATTAATACACCCTGAGGTTACTTAAGACTGCTATTTCTCTGTGTACTCAGCCTGTTTGTTTAACCTGCCTTTAGAACAATGTAACAACCAACCTCACTCGACTTGCATTCCCCATGTAATCAATTTTTACGACCCAACCTAATACACTTCTGTAATCTTATATAATCTTCCATGCCCCTGACCTATAGTAATGCATGTATGTTCTAATAATGTTTGCTGAAAGCAGCAAAAACAGATGTTGAAAGCAATCTTATAAAATGAATATCCACCGTGAATGTTGAACCCAATATATGGATATTGCTTGATAAGCAATGATGTCGGTAGTACTGTTTGCCACCTGGGTCCCATGGAGTCTGTGACTTAATCCCCTGTAAAAGTCTATTAAGATTTCTGTAAAGTAGCCCTCAATCCTTCCCCATGTGACGCTTTCTGTGCTCATCGATAAAGACATACAAGCTATCTGAGTGACATTCAGACAGACCGACAGATTCACAAGACACCTTCAGTTGGCATAGATTCAGACAGAGGATAAAAAGTTCAAGGAGTGTGAAGGTGAGATTTCAAATCTAGGCTTGTTCTTGGTGAAATGACACCTGGGAAAGGGTTTTGATTTCTTTCCTTAATGTCACACCAATGTACAATGGATTTTATTATTAATAAGTTTAAACCTTTTTCACATAAGCATATAAGTGCCCACAGATATCAACAAGGCAAAAAGCCTCTAGGCCATTTTTATTTTGTACTTCAGGAGCAGTAGGAAGAAGAGATTTGTGTCTCCTGCTCCCGGCTGCCAAGCCATACAGAGCCTTTACCTACCAAAAGTTAGAGAGAGGGATAATTCCAAAAATATCCAGAAAAGTATTGGCTGAAAACTTGATAATTAACAAAACAAACAGAAAAGTCAGGATCTTAGAGAAAATCCACACTAAGCCTTGTCATCGATAAACTTCTGAATCTAATGAATACACACAGAAAAAGAAAAATCTTGAAAGCAGACAAAGGAACACACAACTTCATATAGGAGGAAAAATCATTTGAATGCCATCAGATTTCTCACTGAACCCATCAGAGGTCAGAAGGAAGTGGCACCCACACAAATGTGAGATCTGCCAGCAGAATCAGGGAAATGCAAGGGAAATCCACAATTACACGTCCTGCCAGTTAAAATGGCTGTTACCAAAAGACAAAATGCGGAGGGTCTACCAAGAAAGAACTCTCACACACTGTCAGTGGGACTACGAATTAGTATAGCCATCATGGAAAACAGTATGGCTATTTAAAACACACACACACACACACACACACACACACACACACACACACAACTAGAAGTAGAACTATTATAAAATCCAGCAATCCCACCACTAGACATGATTCTAAAGGAAATGAACTAAACCACTTGTTCAAGGTACCTGTACTGCCATGCTTATTGCCACTCTGGTTCACAAAAGCCAAGATGTGGGGTCCACCTAAGCATCCATTAATGGGTGAATAGATAAAACATGGAATAGATATATAATGGAATAGTATTCCAACATAAAAATAATGAAACCTTATCATTTGTAGCAGCATGAATGAGCCTGGGGAACATTGAGATAAGAAGCAGGAAGACAAATGCCACATATATTATCTCTATTAAATGAGAAAGCTAAAGATGTTTGTTTCACCAAAGTAGAGAGTAGAATTGGGGTATCTGGAGGAAAGGAAAGGTGAGAGGAGGGGATAGAGGATGGTTGTGATAGCTTGAACAAGAATGGCCTCCATAGGCTCATATGCTTGAGTGCTTGGTCACCACTTAGGATGGTTTAGGAAGGATTAGGAGGTGTGGCCTTGTTGGAGGAGATGTGTCTTTGGGAGTGGGCTTTGAGATTTCAAAAGTCCATTCCACTCCCAGTTCAGCTTGTTTCTCTCTCTCTCTCTCTCTCTCTCTCTCTCTCTCTCTCTCTCTCTCTCTCTCTTCCTCATTTCAAGATGTAAGCTGTCACCTCCCAAGCATGATGATCATAGATTCTACCCATTTGAAACCATGAATCCTCAAATTAAATGCTTCCTTTTATAAGTTTCCTTCATCATGGTGTTTTATATGGCAATACAAAGTAACTAAGACAATTGTTAAGTAGCATGTGAAAGCTGGGAGATGTCTAGCTGGGTGGGTATGGTGGTCTACCTGTAATTCCACCATGCGAAATACAAAGCCAGAATTCCCAGAACAAGTTGACTAGCCAGACAAGCCAAAATGGCAAGCTCTTAGGTTCAGCAATATACCCTTCCTCAATTTATAAGGTGGAGACTGATCAAGGAAGACACTTGTGCACACAGGTGAACATACTCATGCACATAAATAACACACATTATAATATGCAAAAACAGAGTACAGCTGGGTAGGAAGAATAACTTTTAATGTTCTACAGTGTAACAGGTTAAATCGGATAGGCAACAATGCTTCCAAAAAATCTAGTAGAGAGGATCTTGAATGTTCCTAAGGCAAAGAATTGTACAGTGTTTAAGATAGTGGGTGTGGTGGTTTGAAGGAAAATGGGCCCCAAAGGGAGTGACACTATTAAGCGGTGTGGCCTTGTTGGAGTAGGTATAGTCTTGTTCAAGGAAGTGTGTCACTGTGGAGGCAGGCTTTGAGATATCATATATGCTTAAACCACACCCAGTGAGACAGACCACCTCCTATTGCCTGTAGAGCAAGATGTAGGACTCCCAGCTCCATCACCATGTCTGCCTGCATCTCCATGTCCCACCATGATGATAATGGACTAAAGATCTGAAAATGTAAGACACCTGAATTCATTGTTTTTCCTTCATATGACTTGCTCTGGTCATTATGTCTCTTCACTGCAGTAGAAGAAAGTAGATATGCCAATTACCTTCATCTGGTCCTCACACACTGTGAACTTGCATAGCAGCATCACCCTACTAATCCCCATAAATATGACAGCTACTTAATGCCAAATAAAAACTTATTAAAAAGAAATAGCAGAACTTTTTCACTATTGCAGAAAGAAAAGAATGATTGGGTCAGAGTTCTCCATCCAGTGACAGTGGCCTTAAGAAATGGAGAATTTTGGAGGACAATGGCCAAAAACTGTGGGTATTTTGTCCTCAGGAGGTCATCAACAATTAGCAAGACCAAGAGGTCTTTTGACTGATTCAAAAGTTCACGGAAGAACTGGGAAAGTACCTCAGGGATAGAGTACTTGCCGAGTACATTTTGTCCCCTGCACCACAAAGGAAAGAAGGAAGGGACAGAAGGAAGGAGAGGGGAAAAGCAGAAAGAACAGAAAGCTGGAGAGGATTTAGAAAATAAAGAAATTTTGAAGCATGCTCACAAGCTGGCTTGTGGTCTTCAGACAAACAAAAGCATTCTTATCAAGCAGGATATTCTTTGAAATGTATGTTTATATATTCTAAACCTGTAGAGTTGCCCTGAACTTTGCTGAACACATAGAAACCAAAACAGCAGCAACATGTAGAACTTGTTCAGATTTTGGATTAATAAACCACTGCAAATAGAAGCATTTCTTTTAACAGCATGTTAATGTATGGCAGCTATATGACACACTATATTTTAACTTCTTTTCCTTGCTGCAGATAGAACCAAAGGCCTTGTACTTGCTAGGCAGGTGCTCTGCTAAGCTATACCCCTAAGCCTGATATCAAGCACCACAAGGTAGGGAATGCACACACCACCCCCAAGATGAACATTTAACGTCTCTGGGATCCCTCTCTCCACCTCCTCAATTATTCTTAGCCACAGGCAAGTTCTTGTCCTCTTTCTACTACTAGATTTGTGTTTCTTAGTATGTTACAGCAATGGGCTCAGGGCTGGTATGTTAGCACATCTGTCTCACTTCTTTATTCATATAGCAGACTTTGTATGGACATATGCTTTCATTTATATTGGACAGACATCTAAGAGCATAGATGGTAAGTGTATGTTTAATGTGGTTGAGGATGGGCAGTGTAGCATGAATTCTAATTGGTATTAATAATAAAAACTCAGAGTCAACTATCACTCTGGTGTGAAAGCTGAAAGATCAGAGAAGCAAAGCAACTAACCACTAGAGAGTTCTTGCCTCTACCAATGCTCAGATCAAATTGGTGATCCTGTCCTCAGACTGCTTCCTCAGATTGACTGCTTAAGACTGCTGCCTCAGACTGCCATGAGCTCCTGTCTCCTGCTTTATATTCCTGTCTCCGCCCAGACATTTCCCTTCCTGTCTCCACCTCCTTAGGGCTGGGATTAAAGGCATGTCACTCCAAGTGCTGGGGTCACCTTTGGGTGAATTCTGTTTCTCTTTTAGACTGGATCAATTTCGTGTGGCCCAGGGTTGCTTTGAACTAAGAGAAAGATCCATCTGCCTCTGTGTCCCGGGTGCTGGGATTAAAGGAATGCACCATCACTGCCCGGTCTCTATGGCTAACTAGTGTGGCTGCTGGGATTAAAGGTGTGTGCCACCACTACCTGACCTCTATGGCTAACTAGTGTGGCTAGCTTTACACTCTGATCTTCAGGCAAGCTTTATTTGTTAGATCATAAACAAGATATCACCACAGGGCAGGGCACTGTACATGCTAAACAACAGAACTTCAGCCCAAACTTTTTCACTAAAGCAGGATGGTATACCCAAATGGAAAAGTGAAGTCTATAGTTTACCTAAGAGAAAAATAGAATTTAAGGATTTGACAAAAGAAAAAAGATAATCCAATGGTTCCAAGAGTAACAACTATGTTCTCTGGAAAGCACTGTCAAGAGAATGAAAAGATGTGCCAACAATCACATATATGATGATGAAGAATGTGCATCGAGAATATATTAACAGCTCTCTAAACTCAATTATAAGACAATTCAATATTTTAAATGCATCGTGGGTCAGGCTGCAAAGAAGATACATGGATGGCAAATAAGCACAGGAAAGCATGATCAACCTCTTTCATCATGAGAAATGCAAATTAAGATACAATGAGTGAGTTCAAGATCAGTTTGCTCTACATAGTGAGCTCATGACAGACAGAAGCTAGGGACATCGTTGAGCATCCCACGGTATCTACATATTACAGAGGCAGCTCCCTGCAACTCAGAATTCCTGGTCTGGAGTCCCAGTGCTGAGATTGAAAGCTAACATTTTGACCACAGGGCATGCACTGAGCCATCCTAAACTGAGGGTGGGACTGGCCTGACTGACTGCCCAGGGACTGCACTGAAGATTTTCCTCAGCAGAAAGAAATTGTGTTGGTCAGTTTCTGGGTGACATGCTTTGTTGTGGGAACACAGAAGAGTCAAAGTTCCATATGAAGCACTGGCTTCTGAACTGGGGATAAAGTAGCAGCTGGTAAGTGCTGTGGGATAGACCACTGTGCTAAGAGACTTTGCTGGGCTAGGAGTGTGGTTTAGGGTTAGAGCACCCCCTTAATGTATCCCAGCACTCACCTCAATTAAATGTTTTCCTTTATAAGAGTTGCCATGGGGGAGGGAGGGGAGGGTGCTGGACAGATGACTCAGTGGTTAAGCGCACTGGTTGCTCTTCCAAAGGTCCTGAGTTCAAGTCCCAGAAACTACATGGTGGCTCACAACCATCTCTAGTGAGACCTGGTGATGGGGAAGGACATCCCCCATCAATCTGTTGCCCTCTCTGGCCTGCAGGTATATATGCAGGTGGAACCCTGTCTGTATACATAATAAATAAATAAATCTTTTTAAAAAGAGTTGCCATGGTAATTGGTGTCTCTTTGTAGCAATAGATCCTCCAACTCAGACAATGGTCTACACCTAGCCCAGGAGCCTCATGCACATGAGTCAAGCAATTAAACAAAAATGCATTTGAGCTTCCTGACCACTGTGAGAGAGAAATATTTTTTTCTAACTTCAGGCTCAGAAAGGTGAAGCAATTTGACAAACATCAGAAGTAAAAGAACTGGATTAGGTCTAACACCAGCTACACAGAAGGCTGAGGCAAGAGGATTACTTGTTCAAGGACTGCCTTGGCTACAGAATGAGTTCAAGACCAGCCTGAGCAACTTAATTACACCTCGTTTCTTGGTGGGTGGGAGGAAAACTGGAGCTATAGCTAGGTAGAGTATCTTCCTAGAGTGCACACGGCCCCAATACTGCAGGAGGAGAGCTGAACTGTAGAGTTTGGAATGCATACTTTTCTCCATCACACAAGACCACTGACTGCATTCAGATCCTCCAAGAAGCAACAATGGCATTGATGAAGCAGGCCTTTTGAAAATGAACACTAGTTTTCATCCTATACCTCTAATGTAATTTTCATTTTCTATTGCTGCCTGTCCTTTGTTGCATTTTGTACTTTTCTATTCCCCCCTTGCTTTTCCCCTGAGATGTCAGTTTTTGTTTCATCACTTAAAATGGTTGTGGTAGTTTGAATGTAATTGGTCCCCATAAGCTCATAGGGAGTGGCACTATTAGGACGTGTGGCTTTGATGGAGTAGGTATAGCCTGGTTGGAAGAAGTGTGCCACTATGGGGGCACACTTTGAGTTTTCCTGTGCTCAAGCTACTCCCAGTATCTCAGTCCACTTCCTGTTGCTTTCTGATTAAGATGTATCCAATACCATGTCTCCTGCATGCCACCATGCTCCCCGCCATGATGACAATGGACTAAACCTTTGAACTGTAAGCCACCACCTCAATTAAATGATTTCCTCTGCATTTGGCATCATGGTGTCTTTTCACAGCAATAGAAACCCTAACTAAGACAATGGTGGGCATCAAGCCCAGGGGCCCCATGCATATGAGTCAGACACTTTAATACTGAACTGCAACCCTCACCCTGCCCTAATGTTTTTAAAAACTTATTTCACATGGTCTTCTTACCAGGATAGTTTATAGAAATCCAGACTCAACAGGCTTGGAGAGAGAGGGTGATCTTGCCATAGCATAACTGCAAAATTTATAATAGCATTGGGCTTGGCTCCATTAAAATGCTATAACAGCAGCAGTAACAACAAACCCTACCCCCTTATGCCCCCTTTCTCTTTGCAAAACAGTCATGTGAGAATTTCTTACTTATATTGGTGATCCCCACCTTAGTGTTTTGTGCCATTTGATGTTTCTTACAAATAGTTGGCTTCCAACCATGGTTCTTTGAGTGAGCATGGCCCCAGAGACCCATATATTTGAATGCTTGGACCCCAGGTGATGCGACTGTTTAGGAAGGATTAGGAGGCTCGGACATGTTAGAGGGGGTGTGTCACTGGGGATGGGTTTTGAGGTTTCAGAAGCCCACAGCAGGCTCAGTTAGCTCTTTCTGTCTTAGACTTATGGACCAGATGTAAGCTCTCAGCTACCACTCCAGGGTCATGCCTGCATGCTTGCTCCCCACTGTGAGGATCATGGACTCTAGCCTCTGGAACCCTGAGCAATGGCCTTTCCCTATCTTTTTCAGGCATATTTTCTCTATTTATTCCTATAGTTATAACCTTTAGTTTCTTCTATAAAGATAAAAACTTTTGAATAGTATGCTAGAAAAATGTGAAAATTATTAAAGTACTAAAAGTAAATGATGAAGTCATCCAGGATGCTGCCATTCAGAAGCAGCCACTGTTAACATTTTTGACATTTCCTTCTAGTGTTTTGTTTTTCTCTTTTTGTTTTTGTTTTTTAATTTTTATTATTTTTAATTACTCATATTTACATACCCCTCCCCCCATTCCCTCACCCTCCCCTCCTGCCATGTTCTCCACCCAACCCACCCCAACCCACCCCCCCACTCCTCTCCAAGTGAGGCCCTCTCCAAGGACCTTCAAAGTCTGTCATATTATTTGGGGGAGGGCCTAGACCCTCCCTGCTGTATCTGGGCTGCAATAGTATCCCTCCATAGGGAATGGGCTCCCAAGTCCACTTGTGCTCTAGGGATAAAGACTGGCTCCACTGTTAGAGGTCCCATAGACTATCTTGGGCTCCTAGCTGATAGCCACATTCAGAGAGTTTGGTTTGGTCCAATGCTGTTTCCCCAGCTTTGTTACTAGGATTTCTATTCTATCAGATTTCTTTCTCGGCCCATTTATCATCCGCATATTAGGGCTATTGATTTTTTTTTAGTTAATCTTGTATCCTGCCACATTGCTGAAGGTGTTTATCAGCTGTAGTAGTTTCCTGGTAGAGTTTTTCCGGGTCACTTATATAAACTATCATATCATCTGCAAATAGCGAAGGTTTGACTTCTTCCTTTCCAATTTGTATCCCCTTGATCTCCTTTTGTTGTCTTATTGCTCTAGCTAGGACTTCAAGTACAATATTGAAGAGATACGGAGAGAGTAGACAGCCTTGTCTTGGTCCTGATTTTAGAGGAATAGCCTTGAGTTTCTCTCCAGTTAGTTTGATGTTGGCTGTTGGTTTGCTGTATGTTGCTTTTATCATGTTTAGGTATGTTCCTGTTATTCCTGATCTCTCTAAGACCTTTATCATGAAGGGATGTTAGATTTTGTCAAAGGCTTTTTCAGCATCTAGCGAAATGATCATGTGGTTTTTCTTTTTCAGTTTGTTTATATGGTGGATTACATTGATGGATTTTCCTATGTTGAACCATCCCTGCATTCCTGGGATAAAGCTAACTTGATCATGGTGGATTATTTCTCTGATGTGTTTTGGGATTCGATTTGCCAGTATTTTGTTGAATATTTTTGTGTCGATGTTCATGAGGGATACTGGTCTATAATTCTCTTTTTTCGTTTTGTCTTTGTGTGGCTTGGGTACCAAGGTAATTGTAGCCTCATAAAAAGAGCTTGGCAATGTCTCTTCTGCTGCTACTGTGTGGAACAATTTGAGGAGTACTGGTATTAGCTCTCCTTTGAATTTCTGGCAGAATCCTGCAGTGAATCCATCTGGGCCTGGGTTTTTTTTTTTGGTTGGTAGATTTTTGATGACTGCTTCTATTTCATTAGGGGTTATAGGCCTTTGTATGTTACTTGTCCTTTTTCTTTTGCTGCTCTTAATATTTTTTTTTATTCTGTAAGTTTGGTATTTTGATTATTATGTGCCGAGGGGACTTCTTTTTGTGGTCCAATCTATTTGGTGTTCTGTAAACTTCTTGTACTTTCATAGGCATATCCTTCTTTAGGTTGGGGAAGTTTTCTTTGATGATTTTGTTGAATAAGTTTTCTGTGCTTTTGAGCTGAATTTCTTCACCTTCTTCTATACCTATTATTCTTAGGTTTGGTCTTTTCACGGTATCCCATATTTCCTGGATATTTTGTGTTAGGGATATGATGGACTTGAATTTTTCTTTGTTTGATGACTGTATATCCTCTAGTGAGTCTTCAACACCTGAGATTCTCCCTTCCATTTCTTGTATTCTATTGGTTAGGCTTACATCAGTGGTTCCTGATCGTTTACCCAGCTTTTCTATTTCCAGCATCCCCTCATTCTGTGTTTTCTTTATTGTTTCTATTTCAGCTTTCATGCCTTGAACTGTTTCCAGTGCTTCCTTCACTTGTTTGGTTGTTTTTTCTTGGCTTTCTTTAGATTCTTTAAGGGATTTGTTTATTTCTTGAATTTTTGTTAGTCTTTTCCTCCATTTCATGTAATTTTTTGCTTGTTTTTTCTTCTATTTCTTTAAGGGATTTTCTTGTTTCCTCTTTAATGATCTCTATCATCTTCATAAGATAATTTTTAAGGTCCATCTCTTCTTCATCCTCTACGTTGGGCTTTTCAGTTCTTGCTGGTGTGGAGTCCCTAGATTCTGATGGTGTTATATTGGTCTTTCTGTTGTTGACTGTGTTCTTACTCTGTCTTCCCATCCCTTCTTCCAGTGGGTGCAGGCTGAGTTTCTCCCTCTCTCAGGAGGCAGGCAGCAGCAGGGCAGAGGTCAGTGGATGGTCAAGGGTGAGGTGTGTCTGGACTCAGGGTGGGCCTTCTGGTCTGGGCAGGTAAGCTCTTGTCCAAGGGGAGGTTGGGGGTGCTCAGGCAGAAGCAAGCAGGGGTTGATGGGGGGAGTTTGTGGGGCAGAGCGGTGCCCAGACTCAGGCGCCAGCTGGGGGACAGAGGGCAGAGTCGGCCTTTCCCTATTAAGCCATCTTGCCAACTAGAAAGTGTGACACTTTAAGGGATAAGGATTATCTTATATTTGCTTCAAAGAACCTTTCCTGTTACACATATATGAGTATTTACAGAAAAACCATGATACTTGACACTTGAAATATTCCTAGGAGAGGCAAAAATTAAACAATATTGGTGAGACATTTGAAGTTGTTTGACGTGGGTGAGAAATACACAGGGTTATTATAATGCGTCTTCTGCTTTTGTGTTGAGAAAATTTCATAACTGGTATTTCTTTTTTAATGGAAAAAGACCAGTTGGAAAGTGGAGGAATTTTAGAGATTGGCATGATATGACCATACTGTGATACAAGGACTTTACTTTGGATGCAATAGGATGAGCTGCTCCACATGGGGCAAGGATGAAGACTGGCTGAGTGGAGAGCCAGTGGAGAGGTGGCAGAAACGGAATGCAGCTTAAGGGGAAACTGAGGAAATGATCACAATTTGAATGTGAGAGCTGAAGCGTGGCGGGAAGGTCCAGATCTTCACTGTTGAGTGCTGCTGTGTACCCAATCAACGGGCACTGGAAATGAAACAGGTCTCCAGTGGAGGGAGGGAGAAGATGGTTTGTAAGAGGCCTTTGTGTTGCCTGGTCTGAAGAGAGGGAATAAATACCAGCGAGATGCCTAAGTAATCATTACTGAGTGAAGAACATAGTCGCAAACAAGTTGGACAGAGACATGCCACCTAAACCAAACTTGAAGTGATACAGTGCAATTTACCAGAGCCAAGCTGCAGCATGTAGACAACAAATTAACGTCTGAATGAATAGGTCGCTTATACGCTTGGAAAAAAAAAAAAAAAAAAACCATGGTCAGATAGTAATGGTGGCTCAGTCTCATGGTCTTAGCACTAGGAAGAATGAAGCAGGAAGACTACAAGTAATAAATACCCTGACTCAAAATATACTTATAAACACAAGGACACATATACATACCTATGCCTGTAAGATAGGATATAACAGAAAGAACGCTCAAATTTCTTTAAATGAACTGTTCAGGTTACATTAAATTTACACTAAATGACCTGATCGAATAATTTTCTTCATGGGTGTAGCTCATAAAAATAACACAATTTTTTTCAGTTGAAAATGCAAAGAGAAAATTTCAGAGAGGCCAGAGAGTTTGCATGAAATAATAAATTAAATAAAAATATGAAATATTAAATGGTTAGAAGGATGACTGAAGGATACTACTGTAGAAAAAAAAAAAAAGGGTTTACAGTGTTTACTTCCAGTAGTCTCATTCTGGGAAGGTTAGGTAAGATAAGTGACTTAAGAACTCATCGGGTCTGCTCTTTAAAATCGTCCCCAGGCAGGGTGAAGGAGTTCTTTGTCTGCTACAGACTTGTTTTGTGAAAACTAAAGTCTTCGTCACTCCAGCCTGAGTGACTGGCTTTCCCACGTGTTCCTGCAAGTCCTGATTCAATTCCATCCTTCAGGATTAGAGTAAAGGATTTCCCAACTGTGTTCTCATAGGAGTCTTCTGACCTTGCGAACTTGGGGCGAAGCCCCGCCCATTGGCCTTCTCCCGAGTGGGCCAAACGGGTCAGTAGGGAGATCCCGGGCTCCCAGACCCGCCTCCTGCTCTAGGCTCCGCCCCAGCCTCCCATACCAGCCCGCGCAGAGCCACGCCCCTGGGCCGGTCTTCTGTTCGAGGCTCCGCCCCCAGCCTGATCCCTCGCTGGAGGTCCTGCCTTCAGAGCGCCTCCCCGGCGCAGGGCCACGCCCCCAGCGCGGCCGCCACGCCGGCTTAGATCCGTAGCCCTCCATAGCCCTCCAGAGCGCCGCTACCTCGCCTAGGCCGCTGCGCCTGCCCCGGCCGCCATGGCTGGGGGCTGCGGAGCCTCTGGACGCGGCCGGGCTGAGCCGCAGGAAAGCTATTCGCAGCGACAGGATCACGAGCTGCAGGCCCTGGAGGCCATTTATGGCCCGGACTTCCAGGATCTGCGTCCGGATGCGCGCGGACCGGTAGGAACTTGGCCGGTCTGGCCTGCTTCTGACTTGCCCCGGCCCGGCGTTCTCCACTCTGGGGACCCAGCCAGATGCCTCCAGATCGGAGCGACCACTTAGATCCTGTAGGCTTTTCATCTCTCCAATTCCCCCACCCTCATTTTCTGCACCGCCGCTGGTCTCCAGAGGCAGCACCTGGGCTGAATTCTCTTTCCCCCAAGTCGGCTCCTCTCTCAGCCCTGCATCTTATCCCCGCTGACATCCTCTAACAACCCTGAGTCCTCCCAACCTTCATTCCCCCACCCCACCCCCAACTCGCCCCAGGCCCTCGAGGTGGGTTACCGCCGCACCTTCATAGTCACTCATTGCAACTTTGCGCTGGGGATGCTTAGGGGTCCAGACCTTGTGCAAACAGACTTCCAGGTCACTCTATGTAAATCCTGTTTCCGGTGTGGAGGAACTTTCTGTACCTTTCCTCTGAAGCATTTGAGGAAGAATAGGTATAGAATGCATTTATTGTCTTTGTAATGCAGTGTTCACTGAGTCCGTTTTATTTAAAATATTGCTTTTCTTTCTTGTGTGGAAGTTAAGCTGGGGACAGTGACAGTTTCTCCCTATCCTTGAATAGTTTATCTGCCGAACTAAAATGTTTCTGAATATTGCCATTTTGGAATTACCCTCTCTCTGCCTTACTTCTGTAACTCACAGTATCTGCCTTACCTCTCTATCTAGCGTTTCTTTATGAAACAGGCTTTCCTGGAGCTGTCATAGCCAAGATTCTAACACTAATCATTATGCTTTTTTGATAAATAGTTAACCATTTAGACGCTGGGAATATAGCCTCAGACGAAATAGGCACAAAAACCCTGCTGCCCGCCGGGAGTTTACTTTTTTAGGTCTTTTAAGAGTTATTTGTAACTTTACGTACTGTTACGATCCTGGTAAACAGTAAAGATAACGTACAGGTCATCTGGCAACTTTTCTGTTTCCAAAGAATCAGGAAGTAGGACCTGAGCAGCCCGAATAATGTCACAGAATGTGCAGAGCACTCAGGTAGGGCCGGCTGATTTGGCTTTAGTTTTCTGCTCCCAAAGTGCATGAATGTGGAATGGAAACCAGCAGCTGCTTTTAGGTAATGCTACTGATAATCCTAAGAATTTACTGCTGAGCCAGGTAAGCCTAAGAATTTACAACAGGTGGCCTTTATAACCAAGGAAGAAAGACTACACACAGAACCGGTAAAGGCAGGTGGAGGTATTCAGTAGTGTGCTCTCTGGCCCAGGGTCACAAGGAATATAGCCAAGACTTTCTTTTATAACCCTCTCAGGCAAATAATTGATGCTAAGTCTGATGAATCAGAGACCACTCATTGAACAAGTCCTCATTAGCACCTGTGCTTGCCATTCTTCAGGGAAAGGTTATCTGGGTTCACTATCCTGAATCCAGAACCCTGAGGCCTAGTGGAATGTGGCATAATATTACTTTAAGGTTGCGTGACTTTTGTTTGTGCTGCATTTGTTTAACTCTGTGAAGCTGTTGTTCTTTGCCTGTCTACAACACCTGATGGTCTAATAAAGAGCTGAGCAACCAGCCAATAGTGAGGCAGGAGCAAGGATAGGCATTGCTGGCAGGCAGAGATTATAAATAGATGGAGAAATGAGGAAGAGGAGGAGCAAGAGAACAAGGAGAGAAGAACTTCAAGGGGCTACCCAGCCAGCCACAGAGTAAGAAGGAAAGTAAGATATACAGAAGTAAGAAATATAAAAGCCCAGAGGGAAAAGGTAGATGGGTTAATTTAAGAAAAGAAAAGCTGGCTAAAAACAAGTCAAGCTAAGGCTGGGCACTTATAACTAACAATAAGCTTCCGGGTGTGATTTACTTGGGAGCTGGGTGTTGGGGGACCCGTCAAAAAGAACAAAAAGCCAAAACAGCAAAAACAACACATAACAGTGGAATAGTCAGGGGTGCCTTTTCCACCTCCCTCCATGCTTGGAGGGGGGTGTCCAAAATGCAAACACAATGAAATGTATAAGTATGCAAATTTCAACCTGAACAGAATAAAGAAAATTAATCGCCTATTCTCATTTCAGGTAAAATCTAATGACAATAAATTCAGATCAGTTTTTGTTTTTTGTTTTTTTTAACTATTGGGGGATATGTCAAGGATTAAATTTCAGGTTTGGAGCTTATCATTGATAAATAGCTAAACATGTATATAAAAAATTAGCTTATATATTAAAAAGTTTGGACATCAATAATTTAAGATACAGTTTATAATTCCAGGACATTTAGAAGTATTACTTGCTTATTTTGTCTAGCTTTCTGTATCAGCAAAGGGTCCACTCATCACTTGGCTTGGTAGGCATTACAAACCCTCCCTGCTTCCGCCTCTGGGCCCACTGGTTGTGTAAGAGTGTTCTGGTCTCTTTAGCTTTCATCAACATTGAATGTGTCATATTTTCAATTTGTTAGTAAATGAATGAAACCTGTTACATGACAAATAAGAGACTCAGAGACAGATATTGGGGTTCAACCTGAAGATCAGGGAAGAAAAGCAGCCAAGCTACCAGAGAGCTCTTACTTCCAGAAGGGCTAGGGCATTCCTTTTCTCAGGGTGGCTGGAGAATGAATGCCTTGATCCTGTTTTACATACCTCCCTAATGATGGGATTAAAGACATTAAATGTGATCCGAGGTACTGAGATCATCTTTGAGTGAGCTGTTTCTCTTTAGGACTGAATCAATCTTGTTAGACCTGAGTGGCCTTGGACTCACAGATATCCATCTACCTCTTAATCCTGAGTCCTAGGATTAAAGGTGTGTGCCACCATATCCTAGCTTCTGGCTGCTGGGATTAAAGCTTCTGGCTTCTATGGCTTGAGGTTGACTTTACTTTCTGAATCCTCAGGCAAGCTTTAATAAATCATAAATAATATGCCACTGCAGAAACTTGTCCTGCTGTAGTCCTTGTTTGTTTGATTAGAAATCATGTCAACTATCTTTGTAAGTCATTATTTTTCTTTTTCTCTGAACTGTTCATATTTATTGATTGATTTTTCTACCTAAGGTCTATTTTCTTACTCAATGGCAATAGTTTAGAACTATGTTAGGGAGATTAACATTTGTTATAATGTGCTACAAATATTTCCTCCTAATTAAGCATAGCCATGTTTATGTAATTAAAATTTTAACAGAATCAAAATGAACTACCCATTTTATGAGCCACATGGATATTTTATCTGTATTTTTTTTCTCTAGAAAGTGCTTCTCAGTCTGAAGTAGAACTTGTCACCATGCTCTAGGATTGATTCCTCAGCACCAAGAAACAAACAGGAAAAAAAAAAAAAAGAAGAAGAAGGAAAACACTCCCCTGCTGCAGTGTTACCAAAAAAAATGAATAATCATTGTTTTTGATTACTTCATGACTTCATTTTTTTAAAAAAAAATTCTATCAGATAAATACAGAGATAGCTTTTTACAGAGGTTCCACCTTTATTGAGGTCTAGATCACATTCTTTGTGTGCTACCACTTCTCACAGTCTTCGACGTGGTTGAAGTTTCCCGATTTTTCTACTGCCAGTCTGAAGTGTTGTCTTTCCAACCCCCAGACTATGGCTTCGAAAGACCAGGCCTGCTTACAGGTTGCTAACCCTTCCATTCAAGAGCTTGATATAAAGTCTTCCAAAGTTGCCATTGGCAGTTACCAAATGTATTTTTATCTCTTCCTTGCCACTATCTCTTTAATTTTCTCTTTCAACACCATGATAACATTGCTTTAAACTATTGTAGATGTGGTACTGATGCTGTCACCGTTCACTATACACAATTTTCCTGAACAGTTTTCAACGTAAATGATAAGTGGCCTTGCCTTACTTCACTTTCTGCTGCTATAACATACTACTACAGATAGGAAACTATTTAAAAAACAAAACAAAAAGCCAGTCCTGGGGCCTGGAAAGTCTAAAATCAGGGGACTATATCTTGTAAAGGCCTCGCTTCATCATAAATGGCAGAAGGCATGGCATGGCAAAGGAGGGCAAACGTGTATGCTTGTGTCTCTCTTTGACATCTTATAAAGACTCTGGTCCCATAATGGGGGTGCCACCTCTAAATATCACAGAATATATTACAATAAATTCATTTTCCAATACATGAGCTTTTGAAGGACACATGAAACCACAGCACATGTCCAATCATGTTTGAATTTCTGTGAGAACAGTACGTATGTTCAAAGATAAGTCAAACTCTGAATGTTGTGATGTTTGCTCAGAATGGAGCTGAAGAGCATATTAAATTTTAAAGACTCTAATGTCTTTGTAATTTTTTTTCACCAGCTTGACAACAGGCAAACATTTGAGAAAAGAAGATGAATTTGGTGACTGTACAGAAAGTATTCATTGTTAGAAATGGAGGAATGAGGGAAATAAGTATGTAAGGCATTTCATATAACTGAAGAGGAATGTTATCCAATTCCATTTCCTGAGCACCTGCAATTAGTATCTTTCTGGCTGTTACTGTCTTCATTTTTTTTCTGATGTGATGTGTGCGTTTGTATTTGCAGTATTTGTACTGTACCCCAGTATGTGTCAAGGCCCGAGGAGGATCTCTCACTGTATCTTAAGCTCACCGTTTTGGCTAGGCTGGCTCCTAGGATCCACCGACCTCTGCCCTCCATTGCTAGGGTTATAGGCACATACAGACATGTGGATATGTATGGGTTTTTTGTGGGTCCTGGGGATTTAAACGAAATAATACAGAAAGTGTTTTTACCCACTGAGCCATCCTCCCAGTCCAGTCTCTGTTTTGGGTTCTGCACAGACTTGCAAGCAGACTGCCCAGATTATCATTCTTTGCCCGTGGCTTTATTCTGTTTTCATATAAATTACTTCCATCCGAGTGTTATAAATCAGAGAGAGAAGAACAAGAAGGCGTGCCGAGCATCAAATGCAAGGAGGATGTATAGCAGGAACCCAGATAACAATTCTAGACCACATTCCTCAAGCTGATTAGTTATGTGCCTTCTTTCTTTAAAAGTTATGATAGACAGGTATACATACACAGTTACCATGACTTGTAGGTGTGCTTAGCAGTGATTCGCACTGTGTTTGATGGACATTTGCGTAACAAATGAGTTTCCAAGCCTCACTTTGGTCCCTGTTGTATAAGCCAGTGAAATTTAATCATGGGAGTCTCCTTCATACTTTAGCCCTTGGGTCTTGGAACTTGAAGATGTTCAGCTTCATGAAGTAAAAAACCTCAGGTTTTAAGGATTTTAACCCTTCCTCCCCCCTCCAGGAGTCTTAATAAGCACAAACACGCGTCTAAACCAATTCATTTCACTGGGCCTGAGTGTTCAGGAGGTAGAGGTGCCTGAGAGAAGCCCTGTTAAGCAGCTTTCTGTTACTATCACAAAATACCTTAGCAATCAATTTAAAAAGAAGAAAGATTTATCTTGGCAGAGTTGTACAGATTTCATAGTCAGCTTTTACTTTAGTTTCAGGACAGCCAGGACTACACAGAGAAATCCTGTTTCAAAAAACAAACAATAACAAAAAGTCTGTTTCCCTGTAGTACCCAGCTGGGAGTGAAGACTGGCTTGTGGGACCATAAGTGATGCTGAGAATGCAGACTATGGCAAACCCATTTGAACTAAACAGTAGGAATTTCTGAGGCTGTGGCCTGGGAGATCTCTAGGAGATGTGTGTGCATGGGGTTGACTGAAGGTCCCTGTGGTGTTCTGTGTTCCTAAGGTTTAAGATCTTGGCTGCTTTGTTTCTTTGTTTGTTTGTTTGTTTGGGTTTTTCAAGACAGGGTTTCTCTGTATTGCTTTGGAGCCTATCCTGGAACCTGCTATGTAGACCAAGCTGGCCTCAAACTCAGAGATCCTCCTGCCTCTGCCTCCCGAGTGCTGGGATTAAAAGTGTGTGTCACCAACGCCTGGCCGGCTGCTTCGTTTCTTGAAGAGCTAGGAAATTGGTTGGTTTTCTGTGAGTTCCACATGAGTATGGCCTCTCCTGAGAAAGGGCTGAATTTGTATCTCTTGCTTGAGTCTGTTTAGATGTTTTGTTAATGGAAGAATGTCCAACTATTGTAGGGGAAGCTGCGTGGTCAGGCACACCTGTAGCCAGCCCCTAAGTAGGCGTGGCTACAGCTTCCCCTACAATTCGGAAAGGTCCCTATTCACAGGTGCTCCCGGCTAACAGCCGCTGCCGCTGAGCTGCTCAGAACCATCCACCCAGCTCAGAGACAGTTTCTAGCTGCCTAGAGAGGAGGTAGGCCTCGGCTTTCAGCAGAGGCTTCCCCTGGCCACTGCTTCGGTAAAGCTACATCTGTTTCAATGAACTATATGGTCTCATGTTTAGTTCATATTTTATATAATGACACATGGCCTCTCTCAACTACTTTGGTTCTGTAGACCAGGATGGTCTCAGATTTGTGGTGGTCATCCTGCCCCTGCCTCCTGAGTTCTGGGATTACAGGCATGTACCACCACATCTGGCCTCAGGTCTTCTTGTTGTACCACTTTTCTTTTTTTGTTGTTTTTGTTTTTGTTTTCGAGACAGGGTTTCTCTGTGGCTTTGGAGCCTATCCTGGAACTAGCTCTTGTAGACCAGGCTGGTCTTAAACTCACAGAGATCCACCTGCCTCTGCCTGAGTGCCGGCATTAAAGGCGTGCGCCACCAACGCCCAGCTTGTACCACTTTCTTATCTCTAATATTTTTCAGTCTTCAAAAGTATTTTTCCTCATATAGACCTTTGTGTGTTTTTAAAAATTACTTATTTTATGTGTATGAATGTTTTCCCTACTTGTATGTCTGTGTACCACACCTGTATCTAATAACTGGAGTTACAGACCATTGTAGTGTCACGTGCATGCTAGGAATCTAACCTAGGTCTTCTGCAAACATAACAAGTATTCTTAACTGCTGCCTCACATTTTGTGTTTTTTTGCAAATGACAAACCCTGAGTATTTTTCTTCTCCTTCGGTGTTCATTACTTTGTGTTTATGTGCAGATATCCATAAATGCAGTCTTCCTTTGGATTGGGTACATCAAAATGCTTATGATCATTGATTTCTTATGGCCATTTGTCATCTGTAAGGATGAAGGAGACCTTACCCCAGCAAACATCCAGTTCATATAGTTGTTAAATACTTTTATTTTTTTTACAACCTAACTGCTATTTCCCCTCCCCCCACCCCGCACCGTCTCCCCTCTGCACCAGCCCACATCTACTCCTCCTCCATTTCTATTTAGAGGAGGGCCCCTCCCATGGCATATCAAGTTGAAGGCTGAATGAGGCAACCCAGTATGAGGAAAAGGGACCCTACACCAGCAAAAGAGTCAGAGGCAGCCCCTGCTCCCTCTGTTAGAAGTCCCAGAAGAAGACCAAGCTACACAACTGTAACATATATGCAGAGGGGCTAGGTCAGTCCCATGCAGGCTCCCTGGTTGTTGGTTCAGTCTCTGTGAGTCCCTAGGAGCCCAGGTTAGTTGATTCAGTAGGTTTTCTTATGGTGTCCTTGACTCCTCAGGCGCCTACAATCCCTTCTTCAGGATTCCCAAGCTCTGCCTAATGTTTGGCTGTGGGTCTGCATATGTTTCCACTGGTTGCTGGATAAAGTTTCTCTTTCAGTAAGCTTGTAATGGCTAGTATTAAATGTAGCTACATATGCCAGAGAACCTAACGATGGAGTTTTTGCACGTAAAACCTGGGGTCCAGGAGCTCTTCTGTCTTGCTAAGGATGTTCTGCCCTTAATGTACCCTTGTGGTTTAACACAGGTATCCACACTCCAGCTTTCATAGCTTTATTCCAACCTGTTTGAAGAAGAAATAGGGAAGAAGCTGCATATGAAGCTGAGCACAGTGGCACAGACTTGTAATCCCAGTCCTCAGAAGGCTTAGACAAGGATTATGAGTTTGGGGCCAGCCTGGGCTATGTAGCAAAACCCCAAATCAGAAAAAAAAAATTGTTGTATCCTTTTATTTAAGATCATTTTCTCTAAATTGCGCTCGATTATCTCCACCACCACCCACCCCACCCCACCCTGCCCCTTGCCATGGTTTGGGTACTGAATCCAGGGACTCACACCCCTAGACAGATGCCAAACAGCAGCTCCATCCCTTGCCCTGCATACAATGGATCTCAATTCCCTCCATTTTCCAGAAATTCAGTGGCTCAACTTAGCTGCAAAGTAGCCTGGGAGATAATATCCAGCTAAACTGTCAGTGGTTCTATTGTTACAAAATAAAGGGGAAACTGGGTACTGAAGATAACTAGTAGTCTTTTTCTAAGAAATACTACAGTGGCCATTTAACTCTGTCAGCCAAAATAAGGGCCTTTGGCATAGCCAGTCAGCCTGTTGCTTCAGTGGCCTGTTCTTTTTCTTTGCAGCTCACACTTGCAACTTACACCCTAATAAGTTATTAGGCTTCAACTCATCCTGTGTCCTTCCTGAGTGGCTGTGGTCTGTTCTTACATGTGAGCCACCATCACTGGGCTCCTAGAGCTCTTAAAGTGGAAACCTTTATGCCTTGGGTGTCTCCTCACTTCAAATCATGTTCTATCCTTGTTCCTAAACGTTGGTTACTGGTTCTCTGGTGTTGCTGCACTGTGGCAGTATCTAGACTTTTAACCTTCCTGAGAATCTTAGCTGCTCCAACCAAGGAATATATTGCTGGATATGTTTTATTCAGTCCAGGGTTCTGCATACCATTACCCTTCCGTGATCCCCAGTGGTCCCAGGAGCTGGCTATCAAAGCCTTTTCCTGTAGTTTGCTAGCAATCATTCCATGGGCTCATTTGTACTTCATTAAGTATTCCCTGTACAGTGTCTTAGTGCTATGTGATTCTCCAGTGAGCTGCTGTCTCCTCAAGCTTGCTTCCTGCTTCAGTGACTCAGAGCATTAGCCATGGCCTCCATAGACCCTTTCCCAAGGAAGTTAGTTGAATCCAGATAGATTCATTTTCTATGTAATAGAGAGGGGGCTGGGCATCTAGAGCCAGGCTCAGTCCAGGAGGCCATGATGGCCCTGGTGTTTGGGGAAAGTTTTCAATGTACAGTGCTCTGCTACATCTGGCTTTGCCTTCACCCTTGGCCTGCTAGCCGGAAAGTAGTCTGAGGAGTCCTGAAAAGTCCCTAGTTCAGTGTGAGTTTTCTCAAAGAGTAAGCCTCAGCTAAAAAAGGGCTAGAAATAGGTAATTGTAGAAAAGTCATGGCAGGTACAAGGTTCTATTGTATCATTGTCTCTACTTTCATTTGAAATTTTCCCTAATTAAAAACTTATTTTTTTTTTTAATGAGGCTATTTGGGGCTCAGCAGTTAAGAGTGCTCCCTGCTTTTCCAGGGGCCTGAGTTTCCCAGCTCATGACGCTTGCAACTACAGCTCCAGGGGACCCAGCACCCTCCTTTGGTGTTTTTGGGTATCTGTCTACAGGTGGCATACATTCACATAAACACGCACTTAGCACTCGCTAATTTAAGTAATTTAATAACTATTTAAGGAGCATGATCACGGTATCACATTTCCATGTCCTTTCCAGCAACAAAATAACTCCTATGCAGAATTCTTTTGGCGTGTAAAACTACAATGTTGGCCTGCTGTGGTTAGAGAGGGAACAGGAGGCCCTTCGTCTAGTGGTTTCACCCCACTCCTCTGGGCTCTGCTAAGGAAATCCCAGCCTCTCCTGACCACTCCCCCCCTCTGCCCCGTCCCCCCTCGTGCTTTGTACCCGGAACACCCATCATCCCAGATGCCTTGCTGTGTCTAGGATCCTCACTATGCCAGCCTGCTCTCTCAAACATTCCCATCAACATCCTCACGTGCCTTAGTGTTTCTTTAAAATAAGAACAAAAATCCCTCCCTTGATTTCATGTCATCTCAGCCACACCCACCCACTCACCTCTGGCCCTGTTCCCTGTCCCCCTTAATGTTCAAGCCTTGAAGGAGCCATCTGGATTTGCAATGTCCACTTGCTCATTCCTCAGCACTTGCTCTGTGTAAGGGGCCCATAGCACTGATCTGTCAAGGTCACAACCTGTGGTTCTTCGTGGGCCCCAGCCATAAATTCTATCATTCTCCACCACCTTTCCTTTGTCTCCTCCATAGCCAGAGCTCTCTCAGTTTGATCTCAAATCCATTTTCTCTTCCCTCTCCCACACATTCCCACCTTCTCTGGGTATCCCACACTGGCTGGATTGTTATAATCATTTTCTTGTTTGTTTGAAATTCACAGTACTGGGGATATGACCCAGACCCTTATACATGCTAGGCAAACACTACCACTGAGCTACAACCCAGCCATATTAGCTTTTTATTTCTGCTTTCGGTCTTCTCCATTCATTCCTTACCCAGCAGCCAGATGGTCTTTTGAAGTGTGTGTTCTATCTTACCATTGCAATCTTTAAGTCCTGCCAGGTTTGTTACCTGGCTGGCAAAGCCCTGTGTGGACATCCATTTCCCATCACACCTGCTTTCTTTGGCCCTCCCTTCTCACATGCCCAGGCAAACTGGCGTCCTTTTGACCTTTGGGGGCACCCATCTCTGCCAGTCTCAGCGTACTGACCTCAGCATTCCCCAGGGACCACATCTGAACGAGTTCTCTTACACTTCAAACACTGTTCATTAAATGATCAGAGACCTAAGCAAGAGTTGCCACAGGAGCTAGCTGCTTGTAGGTAGTAACAGAAAATTGCCTGTGGTAACAACTGCAAGCTGCTCCTGTATATTTTGGTGACAGCAGGCTGGGGTTAAAAGGAAGAGTTAGGGTGAAAATGGTAGAATCTGAAGCACTGATGAAGATGAGTGGAAAGGCTTGTAGTTGGGTACGAGATAGCCAAGCTAGACAGCAGGACAAACAGGGTTCTGGGCCAGCGATCGCAGGCCAGCTGGCACCTGCCATATCCTTGAGGAGGATATGTAGGGCACTGGTGTCCTTTCATACACCCCTGCTTCTAATGTAGTTAGTTGTAATAGATTTAATCGTAAGTAAGGATGGTCACTAACAAAGTTTCTGCCTAGGAGACCACTGTATACAAAGCTAAAAATGAGGTAACCAAGAAAGACCTTCAGCTGATCTTGGTGGCTGGAATGGGGGGAAAGGAGGTTGAAATGGATGGACCATACAGTATCTGGTGATTTGGTGAAAAGCAGCTGACTGAAAAAGCACATGCAGCTACAAAAATATTCTGGGATTCTCCCAAGGGTTTCCCCTGCAAATGCCTCAGTGTTCAAATTTCAATCCAAATACAAGATGAGCATCCATCATCTTGAAATCTGAATTCTGAAATACTCCCCAAAGAAAGATTTAAAAATATGCTAATATTTCAAAATCCCATATCTCTACACTTTGAAACCCACCTCAGGCATTTCAGGCAGGAGATGCTCAGCCTGTATCCCCTGTTCAGAGGCTCTCCCTCCCCTACCTGCTTAGGTAGCTTCTCCCTCCACCACCTTGTCCCATCACTCAGCCCTGTTTTCTTTACAGCTCTCCCCATCATTTGGAACTGCTCATCTGCCTTCTAGTGTGTAGCTTCTGATTCCTTTGATACCTTTGAAACCTTCTGGCATGAGTTTTGTTTTTAAACTGTGCTTTTGGAAATATGACCCAACACCTATTAATGTAAACCATGATTACTTAACAAAATTTGGGAGTAGAACTTTTTAGCTAAGGTGATCATTATCGTCCTCATTAAGATTGTTTCTCCAGGGACTGGAGAGATGGCTCAGTGCTTAAGAGCTCCGTCTGCTCCTCCAGAGGACCTGAGTCTGAGTCCCAGCACCGGCATGGCAGCTCACAAACATCTGTACCTCCAGTTCCAGGGGACCTGATGCCCCCTTCCAACCCCCAGGCACCAGAGACAGATTTGCATGCAGGCAAAACACCCATACACATAAAATAGTAAAATTAAAAAATATCGACTATCCAGGGGGGGAAGAAAACAGAGAGAGATGTGTTCTTTTTATCTTTTAGGTAAAAGAGCCTCCTGAAATCAATTTAGTTCTGTACCCTCAGGGCCTAACTGGTGAAGAAGTGTACGTGAAGTTGGACCTGAGGGTCAAGTGCCCACCAACATACCCAGATGTGTGAGTACCTTTATAAGTAGCTTTGATGTCGTTTCAGTTTTAACAACATTGAAACATTACAGTTAGAAATATTTTCTCTTTCCTTCTGTCTTCCTGTCATCTGTATTTCTATAACACTACATCAGCCCTCGCCATTCTCACAAAAGCTGTCTTAAGTCTGCTTGTAGTTGTGGAATACTTGTTATGTATACTGATGTTTGCTCATTGACTAGCTTTTTTGCGTTTGCCATTTTAATGTTTCTTTAATTCTAGGACTCTAGAAAGAAGGGAGATCTAGATGCTTGGGATAAAGGTGTGGCAAGCTAATAAGCACCTCCTTCATAGCTATTGGAAATGAGGTGGCCTTCTGCTCTGCCTGGAATAGAGAGGAAGGGATGGTTGGAGCTGCTGTTTTTCTCAGTGGAGCAGCATGAGCCTGACCAGATGGCACAGGGTTGTCCCTTATGCTCCAGGACTGTTCCAGTAATACAGACCTTGACTATCCCAGTCACCCACCACCACAAACTTTGCATAGTCATAAACACCCAGGCAGGTGATATCACCGCCCAAACAAAAGCCTGAGCCATCAGGCCTCAATGGGCTCTTCTGTAAATGTTCTCCAGATCCTCCACATTGGCTGAGATGGTGTCAGGCAGATCTAACTTACTGTGCAGGAACACGTGAGGGGTTTTAAGGAGAGTGGCAATTGAAAGGCAGTGCTGCTTTCCACAGTGGGTGGAACATGAGTGGAGTCTATGATCTTAACACATGGTGAAGAATCTGTAGGCAGGTCAAGTCTGACTGAAGTCAGTAACTTGTGAGCTTCCAGCAGTGTTGAGGGAGCATGTGGGAGTTAATTCATAAGAAAATAATTGGGATTATGAAATAAAACTAAGATGGGGCTCTCTGGTTTGTGTGTGTGTGTGTGTGTGTGTGTGTGTGTGTGTGTGTCTCATGACATGGTGTACATGGTACTGACACTGTCTGTTTGTACATATTGCTCAGGTCAAGGGCTCACTTTCTCACAACAGTTCTTGCTTAAATGTCAGGTTTGGGGATTCCCACAACCTCCTCAGATTTGGTAACTTGCTAGAATGACTCACAGAGCTCAGGAAAACTAATTTGCTGGTTTGTTGTAAAGGATTTGATCTAAAACAGCCAAATAAGGAAGCATAGGGACAGAGCATAGAGAAGGGCATGGAGTTGTATGTCCTTTCCAGGCTGCCATCCTCAGCACCTCTATGTGTTCAGCAGCTCGCTGCTTCCTTGAACCCTGCTGTTCATGAGAGCTGGGGAGGTTTTGCACTATAGGCATGACTGAGAAGTAGTAGCTAAGTCACTGGCCATTGGTTATTGAGCTCAGTCTCCAGGAACACCCTCATCAAAGGTCTGGGGTATGGTTGGAATGCCTCATCCCATAGTCAAGGCTTGAGCTATCTGTAACTATCTCCATCCTGACACTGTGCAGGTGCCCAACAATAGTTAACCTTGCCTCATAATCTCTGGTTTGGTTGAAAAGGGTTTGTGATGAAGAATGTAAGATGCTCCCTTGAGATCTCTCACTCAGGGAATTCCAAGGGTAATGGGGCCTCTAAGCCAGAAACTGTGGCCAAAGATCGCTGGTAACATATTCTTTATTGTACCATAGATTCAAGCAATCAAATGTTTGTTCTTAAAAAGTCAACATGAAAAGCCCAGGTATATGAGTACTAAAGTACTAATTATAGCATAATTTCTGAAAGTAAATAGACTAGAGACAGGCAGGAGGTTCATGCCTCTGATCCCAGTATTTGAGAAGTTGAGTCCAGAAGATTGTGAGTTCGAGGCCACAAAAGAGAACACTAGAGCCCAATTTCTTGCTTTGCAGCTACTGATATGTTTAACAGGAAGATCTTTGAGCTATCCTATGTATGATAGGAAGTTGAGTCTTAATCCTGACTTGTCTGCCAAACACCCCATCCCTGGGTTGTGATAACCGAAAAGTCTCCAGTTATTGATAAATGTTTCCTGGGAAACTAAAACTGCCCTAATTGAAAATATACTAACTCCAAAAAAATCTTCAGATAGATTATATGTTCATTTGATACAAACATGGGATGACTTTTTAAAACAACATAGAAATGCTAAGAAATTAGAAAGTTAAAAAAGTAATATCAATAACACAAAATTATTACTAACATGTCAAGGACATAAAAGATTAAAGTTTAATTGATATAGTACATGACTGTTTGGTTCTGTTAATATTGCTATATAGATTTTTTTTGAGACAAGGTTTTATTGTGTAGCCTTGACTGGCTTGGAACACAGTATACTGATCACACTGGCCTCAAATTCACAGAGATCTACCCAACTCTGCCTTCCAAGTGTTGGGACTAAAGGTGTACACTCTCATACCTGGCCAAAAAAATTATGTAGGACAGGAAAGCTGGAGAAATGGCTCAGTGATTAAGCACACAGGCCGCTCTTGCAGAGGACCCAGGTTCAAGTCCCAGCACCCACATAGTGGTTCACAACTGTCTGTAAGTCTAGTTCTAAGGGATCTGTACTGGCTGGTTTTGTGTGTCAGCTTGACACAAGCTAGAGTCATCAGAGAGGAAGATGCCTCAGTTGAAGAAATGCCTCCAGCTGTAAGGCATTTTCTTAGTTAGTGATCAATGAGGGAGGGCCCAGCCCTTGGTCGGTGATGCCATCCCTGGGCTGGTGGTCCTGGGTTCTATAAGAAAGCTGGGCAGTAAGCAGCACCCCTCCATGATGTCTGCATCAGCTCCTGCCTCCAGGATCTTTGCCCTGTTTGAGCTCCTGTTCTTGACTTTTTCAGTGATACACAGCAATGTGGAAGTGTAAGCCAAATAAACTCTTTCCTCCCCAACTTGCTTTTCAGTCATGGCATTTCATCACAGCAGTAGAAATTCTAACTGATACCCTCTTCTGGGTGCACAGACATACATGCCAGAAAACAACCATCCATACACACAGAATAAAAATAGATAATTTTTTGAATTATGTAAGTGCCAGAGAGATAAATCAGTAAAGTGCTTACTGTGTAAGCACAGGGACCTGGATTTGATCCCCAACAAGCATGTAAAAAGCTGAATGTGATGGTGTACCTAGTACTCCCAAAGCTGATGATACCTGGGGCTTGGTGATCCAGCTGGCCTAGCCTTATGAGTGAGTACCATGTCCCAGTGATAGATTCTGTCTTCAAAAAATAAGGTAGATAGCTGCTAGAAGCAACACCTAATGTTGACCTCTGTCCTCTACATGCACAGGAACACATGTGCACATGCGCAAAGACACTCGGAGAAACAATTATTTAAGACATGATTCTGGAGCTGTTCTGGTCTTCTTTTTTTTTTTTCTTTTCTTTTTTTTTTTTCTGGTTTTTCGAGACAAGGTTTCTCTGTGTAGCTTTGTAGACCAGGCTAGCCTCAAACTCACAGAGCTCTGCTCTGCTTCCTGAGTGCTAGGACTAAAGGTGTTTGCCACCATTGCCCGGCTTGTTCTGGTCCTTTTTAAGTAATGTGACATAAGAGAATGCTGATTTAGGCACAGTAATCCTTGATGCCTCCATGAGAGAGAACCCTGGGTATGATAGGCTATGCAGACTCAAAGCAATTCGGTATTACTAAGCTTTTCTTGAAATATAAACCAGATCTCCCAGATTTCATCTGTCCAGGCAGATAACGATTGTAGCATCCTGTCCCACAGGGTGGGATTGAAGCACTGAGAGAACACACAGGTAGGTGAATAATACTGAGGAAGGCTTCACCAAGGTAAAATGCCAGGAACCACTTAGAAATGCCTAACAGGAAGTGATGAATCACTTTCTCATTGAGAAAACTACATACATTCTGTTTAATCCCAGAGAGCTATTAATGGATGTTTTTTGGTTAGGAATAAAAGGAAACCCTAAGGCTGACTGTGTAATTTCCTTGAGTTTAAAGTATTTTCTTAAATGAGCTCTGAGGGATGAAACAGCAAGCAAACCAGGCCTCCTGGGAATAGGCTGGGATTATGTGATGTACCACACACACACACTCACACTCACACTCATACACACTCTCACACTCACACACACACACACACACACACACAGAGAGAGAGAGAGAGAGAGAGAGAGAGAGAGAGAGAGAGAGCATGCCCTCCTTATTTATACTCAGAGTGAGTGAAAGGAGCAGCCCATTGTGAGAATCCTAGAAAGATCATGAAGGCTGCTCTCACCTGGCATTCTTCACGTGCTTCCTGCTGGAGCCCAAGGATGTGCAGAGCACTAGACTGACCGTGGGTCCAAGTCAAGGTCAAGAATTACCATATAGAGGAGCACACAGTCAAGACACCAGCCAGACAAGGAGCAGGAAGGATTTTTATGTAGGGCATTAGAGGCAGAGGCTGTAACTGATGTTGGGACATTTGAATGAATTCATTAAATTGGTATCATCTAGGTGGGGTCTAGCTGGGCCTGCCCACTTCTCCATAGGGTTTAGGCCTCTCCGTGCTGAGCACTGTGTCCGCTGGAGTTGTTGGGATATAGTTTAAGGCCTTCTGAGATTAAAGGGATACATGGCAGGGCACGAGGAGAGGTTCAGCCGAGAGGTTGATACATATAGTACAGGTGCTTAGGTTTGCTGGGAACCTAGCAGATCTTAATGTGAGCAGACTTCCTTCTCAGGTAACTCCTTTCTGTGTTTTGTTTTTCAGAGTTCCGGAAATAGAGTTAAAGAATGCTAAAGGTCTGTCAAATGAAAGTGTTAATTTGTTAAAATCACACCTTGAAGAACTGGCCAAAAAGCAGTGTGGGGAGGTAAGGCTTGCCAAGCTGGAACTATGGGAATAATACAGAATTCACCCTCTACTCAGTCTGCCCCAGTAAAACATTTACAGCTCTAAGTATAGGGGTATAGCCACCATCCCGACAGCAATGTAGTCAAGATATAGGCTAATTCCATCTCCACAATGATCCCTCACGATGCCCTTCTTAGCCTCTTCTCTATTCTACTTCCCTGTCTCTCCTGTGAGCCTGAGAGCCACTAATCTGTTCTCTGTTTCTATAACCTCGTTTTGGAGGTGTTTCATACAGTATGCAGCCTTTTGAGATTGGCATCTTTTCACACAGTACAGTTCTCTGAAGAGTTCTCCAAGTGGTTAGATGTATCAGTAACTGTTAGATTTTATTGCTGAGTAGTATTCCAGCAACATGTTCCTTTATTTATAAGCTGAAACACCTAAGTTTTCTTGTGTAACTATAATGAAGTTACTATAATATTCCTACATATGTTCTTCAAGCTATAAGGAAAAGCCCATCATAAGTGAAAGATGTATTTTCTGTACTTACCTCACTAAATGTCAAAACTTAGTAACACAGTTCCCTAGAGAGTATCAGTTGCTTCCCTTGGCCAGGGAAGCAATTTACCTGGCTGCTACACCCACATCACCACTATCATCCCACAGATAGCTGGTCTAGGAGGTCAAAGTGCAATGCAGGGTCATTCAGCCTTAAATGGAAAGGGAGTTTTGGCATCCACCACAACATGGTACAACCTTAAGGACATTGTAATGAGGGAACTAAGCTGGTGTAGTAAGACCACTATACCTGATACTATGAAATCAAATTCACAGAGGCAGAAAGAATGGTGGGTGCCAGGGCTAGGAGAGCAAGGAATGGGAAGTTTGGGAGCAGTTTCAGTTTGGAAAGTACTGGAAATAGATGACAGCTGTGGTTGAAGATCATGATTACCTGGCATTTTTACTGCATGTGTTAAGTGGTGGACAGTATGCTGCTGGAGCCTTCCCCACAAACTGCAAAAAACTGACAGTGAGACATCTTCACAGGGTTAGATTTGAGGACATAAGGTGTGGGACTGTGCTGTGCAGAGGTGTCTTGTTTGTCTAAAGTTTGTTTCCATGGGTCTGAAGTCCTAGCAGTTGAAAATTCAATTCTGAAAAAACTGTTTTTGTTTTCAAATAAAATGGAATATAGATAAATGTTAGTACAAGCTTAGGAACTCATGGAGGTGGGGCATTGCCTCATAACCAGCTGTTCAAATGAATCATTTCATTCTTAGCAGCACCAAAAACAATGCTCAGGAACATTCCCATTTGCCTTGGAGTGATGGCTTGTGGGAGGTAAGGTGACAGGGTCGCACTGTATAGCTCTGATTGTCCTGGATCAGATGTGTGTGCCAACATGCTCAACCCCCCCCACCCCCAACAAGGATGTTTTGTTGTGGTGGTTGGTTGGTTGGTTGGTTGGTTGGTTTTTTGAAACAGGTTCTCTCTCACTATGTGTCCCTGGCTGTCCTGAACTCACTATAGAAACCAGACTGGCCTCAAACTCAGAGAGATTTGCCTCCTAAGTGCTGGAATTAGTCAAGGTGTGCACTACCACGCCTGGTTGTATGTTAGTAGATCTTTATCAGTCCTGGAAAGTAGTCCAAAATGTAGCAGATTCTATTTTTTTAATTAGTAAAATCAAACTCATGGGTTCCACGAGACAACAGGTGTTTGCCACCTGTCCATCTTGTGCTGAAACTGGCTGGTTCTGGGGAGGCTACAGTGAAGGAACCATTTGGCTTCACTGTGAGGAGCACAGACAAAGCACGGTCTAAGGACCATGCAGATTGGAGACACTAATGCTCTGGGGAATTATGGTGATGGGTCCAGAGTGGAAGGAGGGCAGGAGAAGCCCCTAAGCAGAGTCTGAGGCAAGTCCTGAACCATCTGATGGGCAGGAGAGGGGTATAGCATAAGAGCCACTTTGGAATATGGTTGCTTTCATCCAGTCCTACAAACTATCAGGCTTCACTTGTTCAGAAAACGCTAGGAAGTTAAATCAGTGAAAGCAAACTTTTGACAGCTGTGGTCCTGCCTCTTTCTGCTTTAGAAATGGTTTCTCAAAGTGGTAGGAATTGCCTGCTTTTCCCAGACTTCCTTAGTCTTGTCTTAGCACTTGCCTCTTAGAATCTAGACTGGCACTTCTCAACTCTAGGTCAAGACATACTCATCAAACACCACAGCTTCTGGTAAAACAAAAACTAAATCAACTCCACCAGCAAAGGCTGGTGGAACACTCCCTCCCTGGAAGGCGGGATGCCAATGAATGGACTCTCAATCCTCCTAAGGGACTGTGTTACCAACACTCAGGCCCCTTTAGAAGAAGCATGAAGAAATAAGACATTTAAAACGCTCTCTGAGCCGGGTGTTGGTGGCGCACGCCTTTAATTCCAGCACTTGGGAGGCAGAGGCAGGTGGATCTCTGTGAGTTCGAGGCCAGCCTGGTCTCCAGAGAGAGTATCAGGATAGGCTCCAAAGCTACAGAGAAACCCTGTCTCGAAAAACCAAAAAAAAAAAAAAAAAAAAAACAACCACAAAACAAAACAAAACGCTCTCTGATAATTGTGGGGCAAGAACCTCAGGGCCACATTCCTCAATTGACAGGAGTAGCTTGGCCACTGTACCCTGGGCTGGGTGCCAGTCGGTGTGGTCATGGAACCCCTTGTGCTATTGACTTCCCATCCCAGGTATGGCTTTTGGCTTGGCCTAGAGGTTAGAGCGGCTTTTTCTGTCCCCTTTCCTGCCTGAGTCTGGCTGACTCTTGAGGTGTTGATCAGCCTCCTGCTGGTTCATTGCCAGAAGGGAGGAAGTGAGGGCTTTATAAACTTGCTTTTGGGCCTCTGATCAGTGTGCTGTGTGAACAAGTGACAGTGCTGATGCTCCTGGGAGCATTCTGCCCAGCTGTCATGGAAACAGGCTTTCCACTTGGGAAGACAGCCATCCCCTGTCTGCAGTCTTAGATATCTATTTTTCAGCTTTATTTATACAGATGTTTAGGGGAATGACAGTAAATTTGAGTAGGTCTAACACACACACACACACACACACACACACACACACACACACACAAGAGAAGAAGCTTTTTATTTATCTAAGTAGCAATTAATCTTGATCACAGACTCAGTGAACCCTTTCAAAGCTTTTCCTGCTGTCATTGTGTCATCTACCTAATTCCAAACATGTCAGAGCAAAGGGAATGCTGGCATGGCAGGTGTCAGTCTGATTGCCTGCTGATCGTGTTGCTGGGTGGCCCTGCCCTGTGCCATCATCTAATCATTTGTGGTTGTTTTTTGTTTACATGTGTAGGTGATGATATTTGAGCTGGCACACCATGTGCAGTCATTTCTCAGTGAGCATAACAAGCCCCCTCCAAAGTCTTTCCATGAAGAAATGCTGGAGAGGCAGGCTCAGGAGAAAGAGCAGAGGTTGCTAGAGGCCAGACGGAAGGAGGAACAGGAGGTAAGAAATGGCTATGGGTGCTGCTCGGCCTGGAGGCCTGCAGGCATCCATGTATCTTCCATCTCTGCCTATGAATGTGTCTGTGAGTTTTGCTTGGCATTTGATTGAAGAAATATGCATTTATGTGAGAGAAATCCCTACGAGTTCATTGGAAAGACACATTACACAGCTCCTCCCTGAAGCCATCTCTGCTGCCCTTAGAGCCCTTCTCCAGGACTGAGAGAAAGGGGGTGTGACTGGGCTTCCTGCCAAGCTGTACAGGAGTTCCTTGGATCTGGAGGCTTTTCCTCTTGACTGTGAGACGTGTCTAATGTCCAGTGAGCAGAAGAGCCAGGGTTAAACTGACTTTCATGTTTACTAAGCATCTCTATTCTTCCTTTAGTCTGTCTTAAGCAGGAACTGTTTCCCGGCTCTAAAATCCTTTAAGTTGAAGATGGTTTATAACCTGGATTTCCTTCTTGATTTTAATTTAAATTGTTTTCTGTTTATCCAATCAATCGACTTACTGAGAACTTAAGTGGGTACAGTTGGATTTTTCTGTCCTCACCAGACTTTTTGGTTTTTCGAGACAGGGTTTCTCTGTGTAGCTTTGGAGCCTATCCTGGCACTCGCTCTGGAGACCAGGCTGGCCTCAAACTCACAGAGATCCACCTGCCTCTGCCTCCCGAGTGCTGGGATTAAAGGCGTACGCCGCCACTGCCCAGCTGAATTAACCCCATTTCTATTCATCTATGTGCTGCTATGTGATTTGTGACATTTATCTGTCCTCCTGCATATCTTGCTCCTTCTCTGACTGGCTAGTGACTCTGTTCTCTCTGCTACCCTCCCTCATCTCTCCCTTTCTCCATTCTCTGGCATCCTTCCTCTTCCAAAGTAGCCCCTTTCTGTTTCTAGGCGCCTGTGCCCAGTTCTTGTTTCTTCATTGTTTCCGCTATCCTGTGCTGTTATCACTGAGCAAACCTACCCTTCTACATCCTTTATCTTCTGTTGAGATGGATCTCATCCACTGTTGCTTAGCTCCTACTAAAGTGTGTCTGGTCACATATTTGCTCATCATTAGAAGCTAGTGGGATTTAACAGTCTTTTTGGTGTACTGCTGTAGCTACCTGTAAGTATAGGTTATGTTCCCACATTTTGTATCATTGCTATTAATGTTTCTGATGACTTCCTTAATAGTTTTGATACAATTTAGAGTTGTGGGGAACTAAGAAAAATTGATGAAGATCAAAATACTGGTTTTAATACTTAAAGGGGTGATGGACAAGACAGATTAAGATTAAGGTCATAGAAGATAGACATGGTACCTGGGCCTTCACCCCAGCCCCAAGGCAGAGAGCAGCGCTGGTACCCGGTACCTGCACACAGGCAGATGACAATGCTGACTTAAGGCTGCTTCCCAAGAATGTTGGCAGCACAAATGAGGTGTGGCTCCTCTAAGCTCATTGTGTGGATCTCAGGAGACAAGGACTTTGGGTCGTGGGAATTCAAAAGCTATGTGATTCCTGAGTTTACCTGTTGTGTACGTTTTAGAGATTGGTGTCTGACCTGGTCTGTTTTATTTCAGCAACAGGAAATTCTCCACGAGATTCAGAGAAGGAAAGAGGAGATCAAAGAGGAGAAGAAAAGGAAGGAAATGGCTAAGCAGGTGCTGGCCATTACTGTGCCGAGGGTTTTGCACTTCCTCCTATAAAATGTCTGTATTTCCATTGAAGGCACTTTTCTATCCTGTGCTAAAATTTAAAACACAAAAACTTTCATCTGTTATATTTTCTGGCTGTTTGTTTGTATGTTTTGTTTTCTTATTTGTGGTAGAAGGGCTTGAGACAGGATCTTACTATGTATCCTAGGCTGGCTTTGAATTCATAATATTTTATAGGCTATCCTTATACTCATAGCAATTCTTCTGCCTCAGCACTCCTAGCCCTGAGAGCACGTACATAAGCACTGCGGTGTTTATTATGTATTTTTAGATTTCCCAAATAGGTGATAAAATTCAGTGTTGTATATCGTCTGTAAATGACTTCAGTTTACATAATTACAGCAATTTATCAAATGAGTCCAAAGAGAGGGCATTGGAATTTTGTTAATTAGCTTGGAATAGAATTTTTATTAACAAACAAAAGTTTGTTCTTATAAAGAGTGAATGAAACCTTACACGCCTGCCTGAAACTTAATTTGGTGCTGGAATGCTTTCCTAGCAGATTTAAAAAGAACAAACTGCTGATGTGATGGGGGCACTCCTCACTGTCCTTCAGGTATTTTGCTGGAAGGTTCCCATGCAGCAGGGATCTTATTTAAGCTTTTATTGTTCTGCTGCCTGTTGTGACTTTAGACACTCTTTTGTGACTGTCTTTTCTCATCTTAAAGACAAAGGGACTGTAATGAGGTCACCCTTGGGTAAAGATGCATCCAAATCTGATTTTCTGTTGCCTCTGGACTACCTCCCAGCAGCCATTCTTTTTTTGAACTACCAGTCTCTGATCCTCTCCTCTAGCTCTATCTCCCTGACTTTCTAAACAGAGTCTAAGCTCTTCCACATATAAAAGTCTCATTCTCTGAAAGCTGTGACCTGGTCTTCACTTGATGATCCAGGGTCAGCTGGAGGGATGCACTCTGTTGGATATATACACTCCAAATTGTGTGGATATGTGGAGGCTGGGTCAACTTCGCTTCCTCAATTGTTTGCCACCTTTTTTTTTTTTTAATAAGTAGTGTATTTTGCATGCACACATGTCCATGTGCCACAAGTATGCAGTTCCTGAGGAGGCTAGAAGAGGGCATCAGATCCCCTGGGATTAGAGTTACAGACAGTTATGAGTTGCCATATGGGTGCTGAGAATCTAACCCAGATCCTCTGGAAGAGCAGCCAGTGCTCTTAACCTCTAGCTGTCTCTCCAGCCCCCTCAGCCTTATTTTTTGAGGCAGGGTCTCTTACTGAACTTAGCTCACTGATTGTCTAGACTGGCTAGCCAGTAAGCCTCCAGGATCCTCCTGTTTCTGCCTCTCTGCCTCCCTGGTGGCACACACCACCATATCCTGTTCCTTGTGCTTGCTTGTACAGCTAGTGTCCCTGCCCCCTGCACATTTTTAAGTTGAGTCTGTTACACTGTAAACTGTGATAGTTGGCTGTAATTGTCAACCCAACAACCTGGAACCACTAGGAAGAAAGTTTTATGAGAGAATGTTTATATTATGTTAAGCCTGGGGGTGGGAGGCTGGATTGCCAAAGATCTAGCCTACTGTAGGGACATAATTCCCTGGTTTTGGTCCCTGAGCTGTATTGTTAATCCCAATGGGGAGAATAAGACCATCATTTGAGCCAAATTTGAAGCAAGCTTGGTTTTTATTGGGGTATACCCAAGAGCTGGCCAGCTTGGGTTAAAGAGAGCATCCCCAAATCTACCTCTTGGGCTCCTTTTAAGGAGTAAAATCACGAGTAGTTTACAGAAGGTAGACAATGGGGCAATAAGGAAATTTTTAAAAATTTTTCAAAAAATCATATGGTCACTGGTGTACAGAGCTAGTTCCAGGACAGCCAGGGCTGATACAAAGAGAAACACTGCCTTAAAAAAGATAATAATAACAAACAAACAAAAAACCAATCATGTGGTCACCCACCATATGATTAGGAGGGATCAGGAAGGGTCAGGGTATTCTCAAAAGCAAATCCAGGTCATGGGTTGGGAAAGGTCAGATCCCAGAAAATAGAGCAACTCAGCTCTCACAGTAAATAGAAACTCATTTTTAAAATACAGCATAATGCCTCCTGCCTTTAAAATGGAGTCAGGTAGTTTCCTCAATATAAGAGCAGAGGAAGTTAGCCAAGTATGAGGCATGCTTGCACCCATTTCTCTCTGCTATTGACTGTCATGGATGTGACCAGCTGCCTCAAGCTCCTGCCACAGTGGTGAACTGTGACCCAGAATTGTGAGCTGAAATAATCCCTTCCTCACCTAAGTTGCTTCCTGACAGCGACAGAAACTAAAACATCCCCATCAAATAAGCTATTTCTTCTGTACTGTGGGCGATTCCATACCATGCTTATCATCCACTTGTGCAGACAACTAATGTGGGTCTTACTCTCCCTCTTCTAGGAACGTTTAGAAATGACGAGTTTGCCAAACCAGGATCATGCCTCTAAGAGAGACCCAACAGGACACAGGGCAGCTGCCGTTCTCCATGGAGGCTCTCCTGACTTTGTAGGAAATAGTAAACCCCGGGCGAACTCCTCAGTGAGGTCCAGGTAAGTCCCTCCAAATTCTCATGTGAGGGGCTAAAAGATGTGGAAGGAGAAGAATGGTTTGCAGTGAATGTGGCCCACCCAAGTGTCAGCTAGGAATCAGTCTTCCTTTCCTCCTTCCTTCCTTCCTTCCTTCCTTCCTTCCTTCCTTCCTTCTTCCTTCCTTCCTTCCTTCCTTCCTTCCTTCCTTCCTTTTGGGGGGGTGGGTTTTGTTTTTTGTCTCTTTTTTGGAGACACGATTCCTCTGTGTATCCCAAGCTGTCCTGGAACTCTCTTTGCAGACCAGGCTGGCCTTGAACTCACAGAGCTCCACCTGACTTTGCCCCTTGACTGCTGGGATTAGAGGCGTGTGACACCACTGCCCAGTCTCAGATAGAAATCTCAATACATTGTTTAGCGCTTTTGTGGCAATCTGTTAGCTAGCTGTAACACTTTCTAAGTAACTTCGTGTATTTGTTTTTGTGGTGAAGTGCTCTACCACTGAACTGTACACACCGCTTCTTCATCTTATTTGGAAGCAAATCTTACTTATAGCCCAGGCTGCTCTCAAACTTCTGATCCTCTTGCCTAAGCCTCATGCTTGGCTCTGAGTACCTAATAGAGCCAGTTACATAACCCAGACCCCTTTAGAACAGTCTATACACTTCACAATCTCACTTCCAGTATAATTTTATTTACCTTTTAATGATTTAAAGATTTTATTCATCTGAATCATCATTATCCACTCAAATTTCATATTTCATGCTGTGTGTGTTTGAGCCTGTAATTTTTTTGTGGTGGTGAGTGGGGGAGACAGATTCTCATATAACCTAGGTTGACTTCACTCACACTTGCTGTGTTGCTAGGGATGACCTTGAACTTCCAATCCTCTTACCTCTACCTTCTAAGTGCTGGGGTTACAGCATGCCTAGTTTACTGGGTCCTGGGGGTTGAATCCAGGGCCTTGTGCATGCTGGGCAAGCACTCCATCAACTGAGCTACATGGCCAGTTGTAATTAGATGCAAACACAGACAGATGTGTAGGATTTCTCCAAAGTGAGCACAGTATAGACTACCCATTCCAAAAGGTAGGAATCCCACACTATGAGATGGGCTCTGGGTTCTCTGTCACCAGAGGTCACAGAAAGAACACTACTTTATCTTCTTTCCTACTTAAAGTTCTCTCTCCATGTGTTGTGGCCCCCTGAAAACCAGAAAGGAATTTGAATGCTGAAGTTGTTAAATATTATAGGTTCTTCAGCTCACTCTAAATTAAAGTTTTATTTATTATTATTGTAGGTGTGTGTGTAGGGGTATGTGTGTGTGTTCATGCTTTGTGTGGGTGTGCATGTGCGTGCTGTGAGCCACGTTTGGAAGAGAACCACTTTGCAGGAGTCAGTTCTATCCTTCGCCAGTCCCATGCCCCATTTCATTTAGATGGGTCAGCACGTCAGAGTGGAGAGTGTAGCACAGGAAGCCTGCTCACCTCACAGCCAGGCCACAGAGGAAAGGAGGGAGGGGCGGAAGTCCTACTAGGCCCTGCCTTAGTGCCCTTAGGGGCACTACCAATTCCCACTGGCATGTGGATGCTTTTAGCACATGGGCCTTCTGGTACAGTCCAGTTCCAAACTACAACAGGCACACTTTTGGCCTTGTTGGTGGCAGGTATTAGACAGCAGTGCAATGCTGACTGGTACCTGACACATTGCCACTTGGCATGGACCGTGTGGTGACCATTGCTGCTTAACAAAGTTTCAGCATTTCAGCATTGCAGACCACACTTCTCCAGCACCTTTTTACGTTCATTTTTGATGAGTCTCACTATTAATGTCTTTCCCTTTGAGAAATTTTGTGTGGGCTTTGGCAGAAGATAAAAATGTGTACAATGGTAGCTTCTCTAAACAAAATAATTCTTTGGAAAAAATCCCTGCCACCCTGGAACTAGGAATTCCATTGTGCCCTCCTAATGACACCAAGAACAGGAAAGTTAGAGATTCACTAGGCATACCTGATCCCGAGGATGAAATGCCTACAATTCAGATCCAGAACCTGAGGCCGTTAAGGTCAAGAGTTTGGTTAATAAAACACGGAGAAATCAGAATGGTATGGTATCATGATAAAGGAGTAAGACATCAGGACTTTCCCTTTTGGGAGCATTATAAGGGGAACAGAGCTGTATAATAAGACTAGGAAATTGCAATATAACATCTGTTCCCCAGAAAAAGTCCTTTCCCAAGGTCAGGCATTTGGATAAGGGTCTCCATTCCCAAGGGGGGTTGAGGAAGTTCCTGCTTGCTAAAGCAGTCATTCTCCTTATCTCTAGCAGGAAGAACTTGTGGCCCTTTCATGAACATATGACTGGTTGGTGCCTATTGTCAAGATCAATGCTGGATTCTTTCACCCCTGATCTCAAGTCACACCCCAGCTCACATACCCCTCTTGTCCTGTTTAATCCTATGTGCAACTCTAGAGTATAAAAGTGTAATCTTTTCTCAATTAAACACTGCTGGCAGCCATCCTTATTTACCCTCAGATCATGTCCCTCTCCTCCTCCTCTCCCTCCCCCAACTTCACACATCCTCTTTGGGACCCGAACCAGCTGAAGCAGGTCTCTGGAAGCTTAGTTTTCTTGCCACGTGAGCCCTACTTAAATTTTTTTTTCACTTAGTTTTTCATTATAAACATCAAATTCTTTTTTTTTTTTTTTAGTTTATTTATTATGTGTGAGTGCCCAGCACACGTGTGGAGGTCAGAGGACTTTGTGGAGTGGACTCTCCTTCTACCTGTCTGTGGGTTCTGGAAATTGAACTCAGGTCACCAGGCCTTTACATGCTGAGCCATCTCACTGCCCTTTTTTTTTTTTTTTTTTTTTTTTTGGTGTGTGTGTGTGTGTGTGTGTAGAGGTCAAAGGACAATCATGTAGATATGCAGATTGAACTCAAGTTGTCAGGCATGATGGCAAATGCCTTTACCCACTGACCCACCTTATTGGCCCTCTTTATTTTTTTCTCAGTTATTAACTTACATTTCTAAAATTGAGTTATATTAAGTTCTCTGTCCTTTGTGAGACCCGATTGTTGGTATTTGGCTATTTTGTTTGATACTGCCTCAGCTACGAAGCAGAGCTACTAACATAAGTAATGTTTCCCCAAACTCCGAGACAGCCATAACCAGACAGACCCTAGACTGACGTCACTGTCTGCAGATATTGCTTGCTTTGTGGAGGTGGTGTCTGCCAGAGTTCAGAAGCTGCTGTCTTGTGAGTGGAGTGGGTCCTGAAAGGTCCTTCTAGCCCAGTTTTTCATGACTAAATAGTAGGCGTTGCTGATGGGCTTTTGCCTCTTTATTCCTTAATCTAGATTCTGTTGATTGGTGATGGACTGTTCAGCCTCCATAGTTGTTCTTGATGTCAGTTTCTCCTGGCTGGTATATGCCATGCTTTCTGTTTTAGTGACACTTCTCACTTTTAAAGGCATCTCTACTTTTTCTTTAGTCCCAATTATCCTCTTAGCACTTTTATTTTATGTATGTATGTATGTATGTATGTATGTATGTATGTATGTATGTGTTTATTTATTCATGTGTTTACTTATTTGTTGCAGTGCTGGGGATGACTGACACTCAAGGCCTTGTACGTACTGGGCAAGTGCTGTTCCATTAAGCTACACCCCAGACCTAGCACTGCTAATAGTTGTAAGGAGGTAGCCAATTTTTTTTTTTTTTTCAGTTCTTTGAGAATTTCATACGGTGTGTTTAACCAGCCCCCACCCCCTCCCAAATTCAATCCCCATTTCCTACCCACTCAACTTTGTGTTCTCCTTTTTTTTTCATCCATCAAGTCCAGTTTGTGTTGCTCATATGTCCTTGGATATATGGTGTTCCACTGGAGCATGGCCTACTTTACCAAGAATTAAAGTCAAAGAAAAATGCCTCCCTCTCCCAAAAGCTATCAGTTGCCAGTAGCAGCTCAGCCAGGGGTGGAACTTCATGTCACCTCCCCTTTCCATGCTGGGATTTAGTCTGGCTTGAGTTTGCATAGAGTTTGTGCTTGCTCTTGCAATCACTGTGAGTTCACGTGTGCAGTTGCCCTGTTGTATCCAGAGAATACTGTTTCCTTATATCCATCCACCACCTCTGATTTTTGAAGTCTTTCTGCCTTCTCTTCTACAGTGATCCCTGAGCCTTAGGGCTGAGCATTCCACAGTCTCTAATACTCTGTACCTCAGCCCCTTGTGGGTCTCTGTATTAATCACCATCTACTGCAAAGAGAAGCTTCTTTGATGAAGGTTGAGAAATACACTAATCTGAGTGTAGCAGTGCCAATAGGAATTGATTAATACAATGTCCATTTAGCAAAATCATAGTAGTAAGTCCAACATTAGTGTAGTCACAATGTTCACAGCTGGGCAAGATCAATGATTACTTTACCCACATGTAGTGTGCATAGCTCCTTCTAACACTCTGAAATCTAGCCAGTAGGGATGAAGCTTTTACAGGTCAGTACCAGCTTAGTATCTCCATGTTCTGTGACTCAAGTATGTGTGATGAATATTCTAAAACACCTTCAAACCTGTCAACTGAAAGATATTGGGATGACCTGGACTAAAAGGACTGTGTAGCACCATCTGGCTGGGGCAGAGCTCAAACTGAGGGCTTCTGGATTCCTCATGTGAGTCTATCATATGGTTTTGGAACTTTGTGTCCTTTTCTTTCACAAACCTCAGTGTGCTCCTGTTTGCACAAGAAGTTAAACAGAGCAACGATGTATTGATTATGTCCCAGCATTTCAAATAGGTAGGACTTGTGCGTGGTATAAGAGATCCTATGTGGGAAGAGGTCAAGGAAGGCACAAGTTGCAGATTTGGAAGCTGAGACACTGGATTATGACTGAGCAGTTTTGTATCTGGGAGCAAGTTAGAGATGTCCAAACAGGACAAAGAGCTAGTGAGATAAGAGGGATGTAGGACTAGTGAAACCCTAGTAGGTAACCATGCCAGCAAACAAAGTCAAAGGACCACAGGAAAATAAAACTGAATTTGAGAGCAGAGGAAGGCGATGTTGGTAAATTGTGGCTGCAGTGGTATGGTGGCTGGAGTAAAGACAGCAAGAGCAGTAGTTTGAATATGAAGAGCCAAGATAAGTGTGTGACGAGTGCAGCCTGAGGGGGCAGGGTGGGAATGAGAGGAATGGATTGAACATTCAGGATAGAAGAACTAGCTGATAGACCAAGACATTGTCTACAGTCTGTTCTCAGTGTGGACGGCTGCCAGCACCAGCTTTCTTTATGGGATCATGGATTTCCCTTTGTGCTCCTTGTTTTCAGCAAAAGTAAATGTCACAGGTTGTGCTTAACCTAAGAGATCCTCTTTCGAGATCTGCAGACATGATCAATGTTTTTAATGAGTGTCCAAGCATTTACAAGCTCTCGCCTTCCCTGCTTGTTAATTATTTTTGCATTCTAGTCTCTCAGCTTGTGCTCCCCGTCCATGGTAGAGGAAGGAAAAGAAAAGGTGACAGGAGAGCATGGGAGGAAACAAAAAAATAGAGAGCTTAGTATTTTGGGACAGTCATGGAGGGGAATGAGAGGGAGTGTCTATCAAAAACAGCAAGAGAAGGAGACCCAGACTGATAGGACTCTGGGCCCCTGGGCTCTGTGAGGGACGAACTTAAACTGCTACATCCAGATGAGCTTCCTGCAGTGATGGACAGCCAGCGAAACCAACTTTCTATGATGATGAATGTTCCATCTCTACTGCCAGTACAGTAGCCGCCAGCCCCAGGTGGTGATTAAAGACACAAGAACTTAACTTCTTTTATTATTTTTTCATGTGTGGTATGTGTGGGTGTGCCGTGTGCTTGTGTGGAGGTCAACTTTATAGAGTTGGTTTTCTCCTTCCATGTTCCAGGGATCAAACTCAGGTCATCAGGCTTTTGAGATGAGCATCTTTACCCACTGAGCCATCTTGCCAGTCAAAATCTGAACTTTAATTTCACCTTGAATGGAGTTTATGGCATTCCTGTATAAAAGGGAACAGTGGGAGGTGGCAGTAGTTTCCCCATTAGAGCCTTCAACTCTGTCACCAACGGACACTGAGACTGCACTGAATGGCCTAATAATTAGGAGGGATGGAAGGGCAAGAATTTCCTGTGTGAATTGTAAGTTAAAGGAAAAAAACATTGTCCAAATTTATTTTTAAGGCGAGAACGTCAGTATTCTGTCTGTAGTGGCGAAGCCTCTCCGGGCTCGTGTGAAATCCTGTATTTCTGTGTGGGTAGCCCTGATCAGCTCATGGTACACAAAGGGAAATGTGTTGGTGAGTAAACTAGCCAAGTTCATTACGTTTGTTTAGTGACAAAAGTTAATCCTGAGGTAACAGAGCACACTAGAGACTGGCATCTAAGCCAGCATAGTCCAAGGGGGAACCCCTCCCTAACAGGGAGCTGCAGTTCTGGCTCCCGTCCCTCATGCCTAGGGTGAGCAGCTACTCAGCTCCTCTAATGTAGCATGGAAATAAAACCATCTCTTGGAAATGTACAGTGGGCAGATAGTCCTAAATGTTGCATCATGGCATCTGGTACTGGTAAGACGTATAAACAAAATGAGCCCTGATGCTTGTGATCTTTAATAACCAAATCACTGTTTTTTCCTTTGTGTTGCTGGGGATTGAACCAAGATCCTTGTGCATGCTGAGCCAGTACTCAACCACTGAGTCACATCCTGACCACCACATCTCTTCATCTCAAGCTACTATCCATCTGCCTGGAATTTTCCTATATGGCACATTGTGCCTGGCCGGGGGGGGGGGGGGGGGGGGGACTTTATTTTTTTTCTATTATCTTATTTAGCAGTTGTCTCTGATGAACTTTTCTCTGCAAGTCAAGATTTTAATTTTAAAAATCCAGTTTCTTATATTGACTTTCTTGGCCATATAGACAAGCTGCTAGGGCTTGCTTTCATGTAGTACATTTAACAGTTAACTTTTATTTTCAATCCTGTAAATATTCTTGCCAGAATTAATGGATACCATGTCTAAAATCAAGCTTGTTTGCTTGCAGCACCTTTTTTGTTCATTTTAAGGTGGTACAAATAAGCCAGAGAACACCCGGTGAGTGAGCAGCAGATAGAGGTGGGAGAAACCAACATCTGAAGAGTCTGTGGGCTGGCCTCTCAGCCTGGCTATTGTAACAGCAGCCTAGACAGACTCGACTCTGCAGACACAGGGCTGACCTACTCCAATCAGCCACTAGGCAGAGTCAAGACCATGGCAGAGGTGGCTGGCTTTGGACTTGAGCCCGTCGTTGACTCAGACATTTCACGTTCATGAACTGTCAGCATGAAGCTCCCTGCTTTAATAACCTGGGAAGTCAGGAAGCTTGGGCTCTTAGTATCACTGGTGCTTGTTAGTTAGAGTTATCTTCAGTGATTTCATTAGAAGACACATTGTAAACTATCAAGAATGAATTATTTTCTCATAATGGGTCCCATTTTCTCATAAAGGCTCCCATTAGAGCCTTCTAATTGTAACTTTCTATGAAGTTTCTTTTAACCATCATCTAATTAATATTTTTATTTTGAAGAACAGCAGACTGATGTTTGGTTTTCAGCTTAAAGTTGTTGGAGATGGAGAGACTAGAGAGTGGTTTATGGCTGTGGGTGAGACACTGACAACTGTCTAGATAAGCGATTGTTACTGGCGTTGACAGCTCCAGTCAGTGTCCTGCTAACACTCCTTCAGCTTTGTCTTGTTATCATAACAAGATTCCTTGGGTTGCCTCCACCAAGGAAAAGGTGATAGGAGGGCAGCAAAATAAAATTATAATTTAAAATCCCTAGCAATTAGAGAATATCTAGCTATTTCTACACAGTGCTTAGTGGGTCACTTAGGGGGTAGAGGCACTTACCTGGCATCTTGAGTTTGATACCCAGAAACCACATGGTAGAAGGAAATAAGTGATCCCCCAAAGCTGTCTTCTGATCACCCCATACATACGTGTGTGTGCATACACATACATATGAGATAATGCACTGGGCGACACACAAATTAAAGAGACGTCATCTGAGTCATGTCATCCTCCATCCCATAAACCCTGCTTAGTGTCATTGTCTCCAGTGAGCTTCTCAATGCATGCTTCCTTTAGTTGACAAGTTTCCCAAGCATCCAGGGTTTACCGTCTTAAGCTAAGACTTTTAGGAGTCAATATGACTAGCAAATAATTAGATTATTGTAATTAAAATCTCTAAATGGCCAGCATTTCCTTGAAGCAAAAACTGCCTTGTTAAATGCAGAGTCTAGGTAAGCAAATTCAGGCATACTTCTCCAAAGTACTTATGCTGAAACTGTCTTCTAGATGACAGTTGTTTCTGCTTCTGATTTTTTCAAATGGAAAACATAATTATCAGTGGCTTTTAAATGATTTTTCTTCATTTAGAAAGTGAGGTAATATCATGAAAAAGAAGTCTTTCCCACTAACAGGAAAGGGTTAGGCTGAGGGATAGCAGCTGGTCAGTAAAGTGCTTGCAAGGAGACCTGACTCAACCCCAGAACCCAATTGCAAATAATAAAAGAGCTAAGCATGATGGTGTGCTCTTGTAACACTAGTGCAGGAGGTGGGCAGATTTTTAGGGCTCACTGGCCAGCCGGCCCCTAATGAGTTCCAGGCCAGAGAAACACCCTGCCCCACAGACAGCAAGAGGACGACCAGCTGCCATGCACACACATTCTTATATTCTCTCTGTCTCTCTCTCTCTCTAACACACACACATCATTGTGCACACACACAGGGATAGATTACTTTACTATTGGTGGTTCTCCACTGGAAGAGTTAGTAACTTGGGGTCATTTGGTGAAACCTGAAGACCACTTGTTTTCCATGCTGAGTACTGAACCCTGTGGCTAGCACATGCTTGGCAAGCACTCTACTGCTGAGCTACCCCAGTCTGCAGGTGTGTTTGATGGTTGATGCTAGTGGCATTCTAACTTGTTGACAGCCAGCCACTAAGCATTCCCCTACAACCAAGGACTGTCTGTCCTGGGTGCTACATATACTATGATGAGGTAAATTAAGAAAAAGAAGTTTAGAGGAAAGGAAAATAAAAGTTTAAAAATTTTTCTTTTTCTTCTTTTTCTATTATAATAGTTAATGGCAATGGAGATTTTTGTATACAACAGTGTTTGATGTTACAGCATTTCTGGTCCCCAAGAAGAAACTATGTGCCCATTAGCTAACTAAGTGCACCATTTTCTAGCCTTAACTGTCATTTCTGGTTTTTATCCTCCAAAATATTGGGCAGTTCGGCTTTGCTAAGCATAATCAGAGTTTATGCTCTGTGCACACTAATCTGTATTAGTAGAGTGGCCTTGAGGAGGTCCCCTTCCTGCAGAGCTGTGTGAAGGACAAAGCAGGCATGGTTAGCAAAGGGGAGCTGCTGAGGAAAGCAGGTCCAGCAAGCTGCTGTTCTTTTTATCTCTCCTGATGCTAAGATCTCATCATTGATGCTGAACTTTCTACAATTGGTATTTGAAGGCTTGGGTTATATTGGTAATTATTAAAAATTGGTTACAAATGGACATGTATTATACTAAATGACACTTTTCATTGTTAGCATGTGGTACCCATTGTTGGTGTTAAAGTATACACACACACACACACACACACACACACGTATTTAATGGAAGTGGACGCAATGACCTTTTCTGTCTTTCTGCAGGCAGTGATGAGCAATTGGGGAAGGTGGTGTACAATGCTTTGGAAACAGCCACGGGCAGCTTTGTCTTGTTGTATGAGTGGGTCCTTCAGTGGCAGAAAAAGATGGGCCCTTTCCTTACCAGTCAAGAAAACGAGAAGATCGATAAGTGCAGAAAGCAAGTAGGTAACCTGGCATGCTGGCACACACCTCAGATTCCCAGGCCTTGGAAGTAGAAGAGGGAGACCAGGTCAGGCTCATCCTAAGCTGCATAGCAAGTTTGAGGCCAGCCTGGACTACACGAGCCCTTGTCTCAGATTCAAAGCAACAAAAAAGAAAGAAAAAGGTCAATGACTATTTCCCATGGCTGACCAGAGCGGCCTAATCTCAAGCAAAATGCCTATGTTCCATTGGCTCCCGCAGATGGTCCACAGAGTTGAGAGGACCATGGGAGACCCATACCTTCTCCAGGCCTCAGCCCCTATGACTTCTGCCTGCCTGAATTAATACCACTGCCTAGTTGTGCCCATTGCAATCACATATATTTCCTCTGCCCTTTTAACATGCTGCTTTAAAACTGAATTTTGAAGATTCAGGGTTTTCTTTTATTTTTGTGCAATGCTGGGAATGAGGAAAGAATTTTACATGAGTTTATAATGCTGAACTCAGGGGAGCATTTAATAGTGTGTGTTGCCTTTACTTAATGAAAAGATTAGATAGAAAACAACCAAAAGCAAGAGAATTCTGAAGCACACCAAAATCAATAGTTATTTTTGGATGGTGCTCGTATAAATAAGTTTGAGGATTTTTTTCTTCTTGTGTTTTATATATATTTAAATTTCCTTTTTGGGTACTGGGAATTAAATTTAAGGTCTCCTGCCTGCCGGATGGAGGCTCTATCACTGAACTGCATCCCCACCCCCCAGATTTTAAATGTTTTACAATAACCCTTTGTATAATTAAAAAATGCTATATTAGATATGATGATGTTTTTTTCTTTTTTTTTCTGCTAGCCATATCACCCCAAAAATAAATTAAATTAAATTTAAAAGCCACTCAGCAATTTTTATGGTATTTGAACACTAATTTTTGACATTGAAGTTGATAATTAGCTAAAAATTTCTTGCATTTTTATGTACTGTCAGGTTGATCCACCAGTTTAGGGGAAGATTCGGGTCATGGCATCTTGCTTTCCTGTCTTTGAAAGGGTATGTCTACCTCACCTTACTGTTGAAGTGAAACACCAGTTAAGGTCATTTGCCTCATGCTCTTCTCAGATTCAAGGAGCAGAGACAGAATTCAGCTCCCTGGTGAAACTGAGCCATCCAAACGTCGTACGATACTTTGCAATGAACTCCAGAGAGCAGGAGGACTCCATCGTGGTAGACATTTTGGCAGAGCACATCAGTGGGATATCTCTTGCTGCACACCTGAGCCACTCGGGCCCAATCCCTATGCACCAGCTGCGCAAGTACACAGCTCAGCTCCTGGCAGGCCTGGATTACCTGCACAGCAACTCCGTGGTGCACAAGTTTCTGAGCACGTCCAGTGTCTTGGTAGATGCCGAGGGCACTGTAAAGATAACAGACTACAGCATCTCTAAGCGTCTGGCAGACATTTGCAAAGAGGATGTATTTGAGCAAACTCGAGTTCGATTTAGTGATAGTGCCCTGCCTTACAAAACAGGGAAGAAAGGGGATGTGTGGCGGCTTGGCCTTCTGCTGCTGTCTCTTAGCCAAGGACAGGAGTGTGCGGAGTACCCCGTGACCATACCCAGTGACTTACCAGCTGACTTCCAAGACTTCCTGAAGAAGTGAGTATCACTGATTGCTCAGTTGCTCTTTCCTCCTGTGCATCTAAGAAATGGGGAAGCTGAGACTTGAGGAGAGGAGCCAGAGTGCATTCCTTTCCCAGGCTCATGTGTTCTGTTTCCTCATCACCATCTTCCACATTCTCCTAAACACACTTGAGTTTAATAATTGATTCTCAAACTACTTTTGGGAGACTGCCTGGAATACTCTAGAATTTTTCCCCATTCCTGTCTATCCCACAAGTGTGGGCAGTAGTGAGAGGAGAGATGGCCCGTGTGTTCCATATGGTAGACCTTCTCCATTCGCTTTGCTGCTGAATCCTGAGAGACCAAAGAGGAGGCCTCAGGAAGCCAGTTGAGAAGTGTGGTTCTGCCCTCTTTTATCGTGACTATTCCTCTCCAGTGGCTCTCTTACTCAGCCAGGTCAGAGGAGCAAAGACTGCCTGTTTCCAGCCAGAGGATTTTCTGTATTTGTGAATCACAGGTACATAATCATTACAAAGCCAGCTTTAAAATATGTGAATGTGTCTGGGGTGTATGTGGGGTGTGTGTGTCTCTATCTGTGTGTCTGTCCTTGCATTTGTCTGTATCTATGAGTGCAAGAACCCACTGACATTACTTGCGTGGAGGTCAGGGGAATGACTTCCTGGAGTCTGTTCTCTCCTTTCGCAGTGGGCCCTAGGGATCAAACTCGGGCTATGGGGCAAGTACTTTCTCCCATTGCCATCTCACAGGCCCAGAGCCAGGATCTGTCCAGCTGGAGAGAATCCTTAATAAGAGGCTTCCCTTAGACCTAAAGTGTTTGTCCAGGTCATTCCCCTCAGGGTTTCCACCCTAACCCCTAATGTTCTCACCTAAGCCGGTGCTACTGTCTCAGTTTCTAATAAGAGGAAATCTGCTCTTCGATTTGGGTTTCTCCAGTACCCCCTGGTCCAGCCTCCTGCAGAAACCACCCCGGGCTGCTTCTCCTTCCTCACACTGTTTGGTTTTTCACCCTTGTTTTCCTAGTCATTCACGTTTATTCACTTCATCTCCCTGCGTTCCTTTCTCTTGCCTGAACATTTCTCTTTGCCCATCTCCAGTTGGCCTGACCCATAGTGATCTCTTGTCGCTCACTACCTCACTATTGGAGCATCTTGTTCACATCAGAGTTTCTGTCAGTTATGAACCGCATAGGTGATGGTGGCCACATAAGAGTGAATGTGACGTTGGAGCTGTGTTCATTTATGCAGCAACTCTATAACCCATGATGATGCGTTCTCAGGCTGTGCCCTGTTTTTAAGCAACACATAGCATTTAAACAAGGTTGTTGATTTGTCACAAAAAGTAGCCACAATAGATTGTTCATTTGAGGAAAGAGGCCAAAGAAGCAAATAATCTACAAAAGCACAGTGGATCCCTTCTGTGATCCCTGCTATCCTTAGTTAACACCCTTGGGAAGTCAGCTGTGAGGTGGGGAAGAGCTCAGCTCCTGGAGTCAGATGGCAGATCAGGTCCCAACAAGATCCTGGTAGCTATCCATACCTGAAAATACAAGTCATTCTCAGTAGGCTTTAAACTTTTCCTCATCCACATCTGTTGTCACATCAGTCACATTAATGTCACAGTTGAGGGAGAGAGTTGATAGTGCTCTTCAGAAATCTAACACAGCATGGGAAGAAATCCAGCACAGCATGGGGGAGGTAGGGGTGTGGTGTGTGTGTGTGTGTGTGTGTGTGTGTGTGTGTGTGTGTGTGTGTGTGTGTAAAAATAACTGGGAACAATCCCAAGAGTAGGAGAATGTAGTAAATAAATTCTGGCAGTTCCCTGGCTGTTTCTGGGGTTAAGTGAATTGACACCTATCATGTGCTGCCATTGGCCCCTGCTGACTCAGTTCTGTAGCTAGCTTTCATCACTCTCCACAGTGTGAGTGGTGGAAGGTTCCAGGCCTGCCATCCCTTCTGGTGTCAAAGCTGGAGCTAGCATCACCTCTGCTGCTAGTATCCACCATGCTGACAAAATGATTGATTCCAAGAATATCATCTTTTCGAGTAAGAGCCCCTGAAAAGTGCAGTTTACTCTCAGCAAGCTTTAAACCTTCTCTGATCCAGATCTACGTGTCAGTCACATTAATGTCATGGCAGACTTCGAGTAGATAGTGCATGGTAGAATGAAAGCAGAGTGTGTGGAGATGGTCAGTACAGTGAGTGTGAAAGTGGAAATAACCCCAACAGAACTAGGAGAATATATAAATTAATTCCAGTAGGTCCAAGCTGACACAGGAGTTGGACAGAAAAATTTAAGACACATGGCTAAGAAGGCCACTTTTGAAAGGCAAGTTAAAAATGGATACATACAAGATAATGTTATCTAAAAACCTCAATATCCTGGATAACATTATGGTTGGGTTGTTGTTCATGTATATATAGAAATAGGTAGGAAATGATCTATAGTGATGCACATTAGGAGATTAAGAGGAAGGAGAAATCAGAGGCAAGAACTGTGGTTTTGTTTTGTTTTGAGACAGGGTCTCACTTTATAGTTCTAGCTGGCCTGTAACTTGCTATGTAGACCAGGCTGACCTTGAACTCACAGACATCCTCCTGCTCTGCCTCCCAAGTACTGGGATTAGAGGTGTGTACCACCACAACCTATAAAACTAGTTTTTTGCTTGCTTGTTTGTTTTTTGCCCAGGTGTGATTGACACATGCCTGTGATCTTACTTGGAAGAATGAGAAAGGAGGATTGCAAATTCAAGGCCAATCTGGAATATACAGTAGAGCCCTGTCTCATATATGCACTAAAGGTGCTAGAGATGGCTCAGCACTTAAGGTCACTTGTTGCTCTTACAGAGGTCTTGAGTTTGGTTCTCAGGACTTACCTGGTGGCTCACAACTATCCATACTCCTCTTGGGATCCGGCACCCTCTTCTTACATGGTGTGCATATTTACATCTAGGCAAAAAAATCATATACATAAAACAAAAATAAATCTGAAAATAAAATAAGGCCAGGCATGGTGGCGCACACCTTTAATCTCAGCACTCCAGAGGCAGAGGCAGGCAAATCTCTGAGTTCTAGACCAGCCTGGTCTATAGAGTGAGTTTCAGGGCATAGGGATTTATATAGTAAGACCCTTTTCAAAAAAGTAAAATAAAATACTTTATAACTTTTGAATAATATTTTTAATATTCACAGGAATTTTGTTTTACTGGTATAATTGAAATTTATTTTTAATGTAACAGAAAATATAACATCTTATACAAATGATGTTCTCTTGCCCTTTCCAGGTATAAACCAGTCTTTTACCTCTTCATGCTATGCCATCAAAACTACATTATCCTTTATGCTGGCTACTGTTATTGCTTCATATATGTAGGTTCGAAATCTGGAACTCACAATGACATAATTCTTTTAAATATGTCACAGAGTCAAATGTGGGTCAGGAACCCCACTTTGAGAATTCCTGGCATGGCTTGTTTTGACTCACCCAAAGCAAAACAAAAATGACTTGTTAGAACACCAAATGCTAAGCAAGCTCTGGGAATGTGTATTGAAGGTGTGTGGTCAACAAGTGTTGTTCAGTGTATTTCAGATTCATCAGCATCTGGTTGCTCTGGTTGGAAAATTTATGCCTGGTCCCCAGCAGGCTTAGTTCAACAGGGCGAGTGACCCAGCTGCTAATGGAAGTGAAAATCCAAAGCTGACGTCTGTGGTCTGAGACTATATCATTCATATCCAGTCATTCCATGCCGCTGGAGTCAACACAGTGCAGTTCGTTTCCCTTTTTTGTTTTTTCATTTTCTACTTATGTCAGTCTGCTGTGGAACATGCAAACCCTGAAATGGTGTTTACTCATTTAGATTCACTTTTAAGTACATTTTGCTCCATAAGTGACATGAATTTGCTAATATGTATCTAAAAGGGAAAGCAGAGCCATAGTTGGATGGGGTGGATTGACAGGAAGGCATTTATTTGTATTACACACTGCTGAGATTCTCCCTCCCCAACTGAGGTGTGTTTGCCTGGACGACAAGGAAAGATGGAGCCCTCAGCAGTTGCTGAAGCACAGCTTTATAAACCCTCAGCCGAAAATGCCCTTAGTGGAGCAGAGTCCTGAAGGTGAGTCCTGCCCACCCGCCTGCCCAACCACCTACCCAACCACCTACCTTTCCTTTCCTTTTCTTTTTTTTTTTTTTCCCTGATAGGATCCCACTATGTAGTTCAGGCTCCACCTCTTGGTCTTCCTGCGTCCACCTCCTGGGTGCTGAGATTACAGGCATGCACTACTACACAAGACTACCATCCTTTTATTTATTATGAAGACACAAAGCCTGAAACTGAGAATGTTTGCGTGGATTATTTCTTTTACTCATGCCAGGCTACACATAACCCATTTATGTGCAGGCCTTGTGTGCACGGGACGGACGGCTTGGCCACCCTAGTTCTCCCAGTGTCTGTTAATGGAGTGGACATTCTCATCTTGCTGTGTCACTCATATTACCATATAGCCCTAGTAGAGCTTGGGATGGACCAGGAGACCTGAGTTTGGGTTCTGGCTGTCTGGTTCAGTCTCTTCCTCTCCATCCCCCGTTACCCTCACTGTACCATGGGCTGTACCATGACCTGAGAAAAGATGTCAGAGTGTAAGGAGTACTTTTTCAGGCCAGTTGGAGCCCCTTCCTCTCATGCTTATATTGTTGGATTCTGTGAACTGCTTGTATTTTTTTAAATTTTATTCTTGATTATGTGTGTATGGGGTGGGGGCAGGTATATACAGGTGTGCATGCAGTGCCCAGAGAATCCAGAAGATGGCATCAGATTCCCTGGAGCTGGAGTTACAGACAGTTGTGAGCTGCCTAACATGGGTGTTGGGAACAAGCTCCAGACTGCTGTAAAAGCAGTACGGCCCTTAACCACTGAACCATCTGTCTGGCTCAGCCAGTCTTCTTGTATTTCTAATGCTTTTGTTTCATCTTAGATTCTGGGGGACAAGATTACATTGAGACTGTCATCCCCAGCAACCAGTTGCCCAGCGCTGCATTCTTCAGTGAGACACAGAGACAGTTTTCCCGATACTTCATCGAGTTTGAAGAATTACAACTTCTAGGGAAAGGAGCTTTTGGAGCAGTTATAAAGGTGTGACAGAGTTGTCCCCAGTCCCCTTTAAAGCTCCTTCTCTTTGATTTCCATGGCCCCACAGGCTTGATTTCCATTTTGAGAGTGGAAAGGAAAGTGAATAAGACTCTTGAAGCTGTGAACCTTCACTTCCTGGAGTTAAAGGCTTGCTTTAACGTTACGCTGTCCTTGGTTGGCTCAGAACAATGCCATGAAAAGGACATGATTATCAGTATCCTGAGTGGTCAAGATCTCTGCGTGAAGCACATTTTCGTGTGCTTTAGTTCAGGAAGGGAATTGCCCTTTCCACCTTCCCCCAATTTTGTTGGCGTTGCCGTAGAGAAAAGGGTTCCAAAGTTAGAACAGAGGTGGCGGCACATGGGGAGATAGTGCTGATGGCTCTCATTTTCTAGCTTACAAAAATGGGGAATAATGGCCTGTTTTAAGGTGTGCTGCTCTTAGGGCTCTTTCTTCATTCTGGTCTGGGAGAGGGAGGGAGGGAGGGAGGGAGGGAGGGAGGGAGGGAGGGAGGGAGACGAGAGATTATTAAGATAGGCATGGTGGTCCATGCCTATCCCACCATTCAAAAGTGGAGGCAGGAGGTTGCAGTCTAAGGTTAGCCCTATCTGCATAGGGAGGTTGCAGTCTAAGGTTAGCCCTATCTGCATAGGGAGGTTGCAGTCTAAGGTTAGCCCTATCTGCATAGGGAGGTTGCAGTCTAAGGTTAGCCCTATCTGCATAGGGAGGTTGCAGTCTAAGGTTAGCCCTATCTGCATAGGGAGGTTGCAGTCTAAGGTTAGCCCTATCTGCATAGGGAGGTTGCAGTCTAAGGTTAGCCCTATCTGCATAGGGAGGTTGCAGTCTAAGGTTAGCCCTATCTGCATAGGGAGGTTGCAGTCTAAGGTTAGCCCTATCTGCATAGGGAGGTTGCAGTCTAAGGTTAGCCCTATCTGCATAGGGAGGTTGCAGTCTAAGGTTAGCCCTATCTGCATAGGGAGGTTGCAGTCTAAGGTTAGCCCTATCTGCATAGGGAGGTTGCAGTCTAAGGTTAGCCCTATCTGCATAGGGAGGTTGCAGTCTAAGGTTAGCCCTATCTGCATAGGGAGGTTGCAGTCTAAGGTTAGCCCTATCTGCATAGGGAGGTTGCAGTCTAAGGTTAGCCCTATCTGCATAGGGAGGTTGCAGTCTAAGGTTAGCCCTATCTGCATAGGGAGGTTGCAGTCTAAGGTTAGCCCTATCTGCATAGGGAGTTTAAGGCAAGCATAAAAGAAAAAGAAAAGTAATTACTAAACAGAGGTAATGAGTATTTCAGTAACCCTAGCTCTGAAGCAGGAAGATATCAAGTTGCAGGCCTGGCTACATGGTGAGACCCTATCGCAGAATGAGATGGGAGAAAAGGGACTTCGAGGAGAAAGAGAAAGAAACAAGGAGTCAGGGAGATGAAGGTTGTGCCCTCCCCAGTGTCTCCCAGCAGAACCTTCAACTTTTCCCCTAGTTTGGGGGTAACCAAGGCTTTTCTCAGTCTGAATTTAAGCCTTGTGGCTCTCGGCTATTATTGTGGGTTCTCAGAATTCCAGGTTCTGCTGGGGAGGAATTAATGGGGCCCGGCGGTGTGAATGCCAGTGTGCAGTTTCTTGGCCACGAATATGACCAGGTCCTGTCCCCTACTGCTTGGCAGGTGCAAAACAAGCTGGATGGCTGCTGTTATGCGGTGAAGCGCATCCCAATCAACCCTGCCAGCAGGCACTTCCGCAGGATCAAGGGTGAGGTGACGCTGCTGTCGCGCCTGCACCATGAGAACATTGTGCGCTACTACAACGCCTGGATCGAGCGGCATGAACGCCCTGCAATGCCCGGGACACCACCCCCAGACTGCAGACCCCAGGCCCAGGACAGCCCAGCTGCCTGCGGAAAAACAGCAGGCGACACGGAGGAGCTGGGCAGTGTGGAGGCCGCAGCACCGCCACCCATCCTCAGCAGCTCTGTGGAGTGGAGCACATCTGCAGAGCGCTCCACCAGCGCGCGCTTCCCTGTCACCGGCCCGGGCTCCAGCAGCAGCGACGAGGAGGATGAAGATGAGCACGATGGCGTCTTCTCACAGTCCTTCCTGTAAGTGCTAGCTAGCAGTAGGGTACCCCTGATGCCTAACCCAACAGGCCCACCCCAGAAGAACGAGAGAGAAGCAAGCCGGTGGAAACCTGTTTCAGAGAGCAGCCAAATGCAACCTGTAGGAATTTTTAAATTTCCCACATCCGAGGCCAGGAAAAAGGAAAAGCAGAAGTGATTTTCAGTACTTTATCTTGATAGATTTGAGAATTTGTGCCAGGGCTCTTCTTTAAATCACAGCTTCCAACTCTGTGGACCGCTTAAGAGTCTTAGAGTCTTGATGTAGTCCTAACTGGCAGAGACCCATAATTATGACCCAAGGGCATTTGCCTTAGAGATGTGCTTCACTGTACTCAGTTGGATACAGTTTATCTTAGCGATTAATTACTTTGAGAAACAATCTAGCTACTTTTTTAAAGAGTTCTTTGTTGGGGCCTGAAGAGATTGCTCAGTGCTCTTTGCTCTTCCAGAGGACTTGCTCACAACCATTTGTGACTCCAGTCCCAGGGGGATCCGATACCCCCTTCTGGCCTCTGCGGGTACTGAATACAAGGGTGCACAGACCCATACACATAAAACAAAGATTTTTCTTTAAATAAAATAAAGACCAGAGTTTGGGTAACAGAAAAGAGAAGCCAACAACCCAATCTGTATTGATGCTGCAGCTATGGTGTGTTTTAGTCACTGTTCTATTGCTGTGAAGAGACACTATAACCAAAGCAACGTATAAAAGAAAACATTTAATTAGGGGCTTGCTTGTGGTTTCAGAGAATTAGTTCATTTCTATCTTGGTGGGAAGCTTGG